>NC_069714.1:6112111-6412111 GCF_027358585.1 Pangasianodon hypophthalmus | reverse complement strand
TTGCATTGCAAAATATCTGATGGTCTTCTCACGGAGTGAGTGTGTGTGTGTGTGTGTGTGAAGAGCACATTCATAAGCTCTAACCTAGGGCTGCGGCTGTAAAATTAGCAAACTATTTTCACATGCTCAGACACACACACACACATACACACATTTACACATATGATCATGATGCTCAGGCTAGCAGATTAATAAACACACATACATACATACACTCACACACACACACACACACGCACACACTTTTGTGCATTCCACATGTCAGGAGAACAGATAGCTCAGACATCTGACCTTTTACACCAGACAGAGCAGCAGCTCTTCAATGGCGTTTCTGTGTGTGTGTGTGTGCATGCGTGAGAGAGAGAGAGAGATGGACTGAGAGATGGAGTGAGAGATGGAGTGAGAGAATGGTAACAAAAGACTGAGCAGATTGACTTCATGGCTGTTAGATGCATGTGTGTGAGTCTGTGTGTGTGTTTGTTCTTCATGGGTGAGAACATTAACAAATGACTGATTTAAAGTCTAAGTGTGTGCGTGTATGTTTGTAGTATAAGCACACAACATATCACATTCCTCTAGATTGGTCCATTTGTTCCAGGAATGCATCACCACTAATTGCAATTGTCAGAACATGATTGTGCGTTCAAAAGCCACGTTCGTGTGCGTTTCACTTTGGCATTTCCCATGTTCATTGTCTCCTTATGCGTGTGAAACATGAATTCACAATCCAAAGCGCTTTTATTTCTGTTTGTATGTGAACACGTGTTGAATATCGAAATACTTTTTGCACTTCCTAAGCTGTTGACACATCTGTGTTGGTAAGGAGGGAGAAAGAAGGAAATCGGGACTGAAGGAAGTGGAGAAGTTAGCCACTCGTGGGTCAATTAGAGAGAAAGAGAAGGAGGCAGGCAGGCAAGAACACAACCATGCAATTACCTTCGTATGACAAATGTCTGAGATTAGCCGGTTGCAGCCGTTTTTCAGTGTTGCGAGGGAGGGAGCGAGCAGAAGGAGAAGACAGGGTGCAAAAGCATGTTCCCTGCTGCTACAATTGGGCAGTAATTAGACATCTGCGGATTTGTCTGAGAAGAGATTGTGCACACACACACGCTCAAACTCCTCACACTTAGCACAGAGAACAATAAATGTGTTCGACATCAAAAACATGGTGGGAATATACAGTATGAACTTGACTGTAGCACTAGGCCTTGTCTTAAATTTTCAAAAAGATTTCAGGTTTATATGACAAGAGTGTGATATTCATTGAATGTAGAGAATATGAGATTTGCCGTGATATTTTGTGCAAAAACAGTCAAGCCTTAACTCAATCAACTCTTAACACACAAGGCCCCATCTGCTCAATTTATCCTTCATCTTAAATGTCTTCTTTTATTTTCTCAGCCACTCTTCCTTTATTTAGAAGATATTCCTGCTTGGCTTTCTTCCTTCTTCGTCTCTGTCTTTTGCCCAGCAGCCAAGCAGCTCTGAAAGGTGCAATTACCTTGGTGACGCGTGCCACGGCAACCGGGCCCGAGATGCTGATTATGCACGGCAGAAACGGAGCTGATTGGCCAAATGAAGCACTCATTAGCTCGCTGTCACTCTCTCGGCAGCCATTAGCACATTAGCTAAACTGACCATTAAATGAGCCCAAGTCTCCTCCATCTGCCTCGGCTCACAGAAAGAAGCCAGAAGGGAGGGGGGAGAGGGATACAAAGAGAAAAAAAATCAGAGGAAGAGAAAATTAACTGAAGCAAAGTACTGGTAACTTGCAAGGATTAAGTTGTGACATGAGTTTTGTAAAAGCTTTGCAGTAAGAGCTCAGTGGTTAAGATTCTATATTGATGTGTTGTGCTTTCTATGATGCTTTTCTGCTCACCACGGTTGTAAAGAGTAGTTTTTGGAGTTACCGTAGCCTTCCTGTCAGGTGTTTCCACCTGTAGAACTGGCACTCACTTTATGGGTTTTTTTTTTTAGTATTTTTTGCATTAACATTTTGTTTGGTGTGAATATTAACTGAAGTTTCTGACATGTAGCTGCATGACTTTATGCATTGTGCTGCTTCTACATAATTGACTGATTGGATAATTGCATGAATATGCAGATGTACAGGTGTAACCACTTTATCCTGGTCAGGATCATGGTGGATCTGGAGCCTATCCTGGGAACACTGGGTGTGACGTGGGGACACACCTTAAATTGGATTCCAGTCCCTCACAGGGCACCATGCACACACACGTACGCATTTAGCGTAGACAATCCAGTTTTGGGAGGCGGGAGGAAACTGAAGAACAAAGAGGAAACTCATATGCGACATGGGAACAACTACACACAAACAATAACATGAGCTGTGGATTAAACCAGGGACCCTGAAGCTGTGAGGTGGCAATGCAATCGGCTTTGCCATTATTGTGGCATTCAGATGAAACTGCAAGTATCAACTGATTAAGATACAGGTCAAGAGCTTCAGTTAATGTTCACATCAAACATCATAATGGCCAAAAAATCTCAGATATCAGTGACTTTGATTCTTTGTAAAATCTAGAGACTGTCAGAGATCAGAAACTGTTGATCTCTGACAGTCTCTAGATTTTACAAAGAATAGTGCAAACAACAACAACAACAATGACAATATCCTGTGTTTTCTGCACTTCTGTGGACAGAAACACCTTGTTGATGAGAGAAGTCAAAAGAGAATGGAAAGAGTGGTTAACACAAATGACCACTCTTTACATCCATGGTGAGCAGAAAAGCATCTCAATATGCACAACATGACAAAACCTGAGGCGGATGGGCTACGACAGCAGAAGACCTCATTGGGTTCCACTCATGTCAGCCAAGAACGGGAATCTGAGGCTACACTGAATACAGGCTCACAGAAACTGGCCAGCTGAAGATTGTGACCATTCAGTGAGTCCTTGTACCACATTGCTGGGGGCGGGGTTTTCCTGTTCATCCTGAGGGAATTGTTTCATATTAAGATAAAGGTGAGAATAGCAGACTAATGGGTGTGAAAGAACCCCCTTGGGAGAAAACCTTGGCAACAAAATGCCCTCTACAGCACAACAGAGCCTTTTTTTTTTTTTTTTTAAATTTTGCCTTTTATTTGTCCTACATTGTAAATGGCAACTATTATTTTTATTAACCTGTGATCTCAGGGACTAGCAAAAGAAAGTCTAATTAAAATGTAGTGTATGGGACATAGTACAAGAAGCGTTCATCTCTTCTAAACAACAGACATGGAGAGAGAGAGAGAGAGAGAGAGAGATGCTGCAGATAGTTTTGTTGCTGAGGGAATCGTTTCACACATTCCACCTGTGGCCTGATTGAAATGAGTAACCAATGCTAATCACATTTCCATAATGAAGAGATGAGTTAAGAAAATTACACACACTCTCCTCGATCAGTGCTGCTCTCAGTGTGTGTGTGATTCCCCTTCCTGTTGGCTCCCATTACTGTCTCCAATTGCCTTAGAGCACCGGAAAGCATGCATTAACAGCATGAAGAGTTGCACTGCAGGTGTGTGTATGAAAGAGCGAGAGAGAGACAGAGAGATACAGAGTGTAATAGCGTAATATGAAAAGGTCTAGTTTATGATCATGAAATCAGATTTCCCTGTCATACATTATGTTTACATGCAGCCTAATAATCTAAATAAAAATGCTTCATATGCCAACCTGGATGACATTTCCATCTGTGGATAATCTATTTAATAATTTGTTAAAGGAATATTTAACATGTATAGTCTTCTCTCCTTTCGTTTAATCAGCATATTTGAAGAATGTTCGGCTAGTTATAAAACACAAACGCAATGATTGGGCAGAAGTAATGTGAGCTACTTGTCAGGATCTGGCATGACTTACTGAGTTTCTCATTGTTATGGTGAGGGTGACACTTCGCCCTGAGTTTAGGGCATGTGTAAACAATTCATTCGAAATCTGCAGTCGGAATGAATTTGTTCCAAATGATGGAAATCTTTGCATGTAAACAAAGTCAGGGAAAGGCGAATAGAGAAAGCAGCTTTAATCTGCCGATCAGCTCCAATCAGAGGAAAATAGCTGTGGAAAGATTAATAAGCAGGCGGGAGAAAGAAAAAAACACAGATCAGTAGCTTTGATTGTGAGAAAGTGTGCCATGATTTGCCATGTACTTTAAAACGGCACACCCACTTGAACATGCGTGCACACACACAGACACACACTTTTTTTTTTTTTTTAAACTATCCTTGTGAGGACTGTCCATTGACATAATGCAGCTAATTAATGCTGTGCCTGCACATAAACCTAACCGTATCCTCAGTAACCAAAAGAAAACCTTTTGAGTCTTTAAGTTAAAGCTGCAGTTTTCCTCACGGGGATCAGTCATCTTATCCTTACAGGGACGTCTGGTCCCCACCAAGATATAAAAACATGCGTGTACACACACACACACCCACACACACACGTTATTGTGAGAACATGTTCACAAACTACTTTCCTCTCACGCAGATGACTTTCTATAGTTAGGACATAAGTGAAGTTCTTAATGATTTTTATCAGTTCTGTTGATTCAATTTTATTAAAACAGGAAAAGCATTCAGGTGTAGAAGAGCAATGGAAGTTGTTCCCTACATAAAAACTGTTATGGAGTGGTGTTTGGGCCATTATATAAACTCTCTCACAATCTCATTGTATGTGTATGTGAGACTTAATTCAGTAATGGGAGAGCATTTTGTGTGTATTTGAGAAGTAAGGAATGAAAAACATGAATTTCAGTTTTATTAAACAGTGTTTAATTTATAAATGAATGACACCTTCTTTTTATCAGTTCATGGTACATTTAATGTTGTGGAACATTTGCAAAACAAGTTAGGTCCTGATTTTTCCCTCATTTTTTCTCTCTCTCAAACTTAATAGACAAAAATACAAGTTGTCGTGTTACCAAGAAACAGTGAAGCATGCACACAACATACCGAAAACTTATACTGGAGACTCCTTCCATAAATGTTAAACAATCTTTATGGAAACTTCACTATATCAATCATTATATGTTTGTAAATAACAGCACTTTAATCAATTTATTAATAAACTTAGATTATATAGAGCGTTTCACCATACAAGTCCCTATGAACGAGGTTTTTTTTTCTTTTCTTTAAAGGCAATAATGTATTAGAATGAATAAACTAATATAAACCTGTGATTTGAATTACACCCAGCACTACTGTCAGAAATGCTGTTATGAAAAGAAAATATTAAAACTTTCTAACCAGTCAGGTTTAAGAGTTAAAGAGCATTGTTATATAAATATAAAAAAAAATGGGAGAAAGATATGAGAGAAGAACACATTATGTAAAACTCCAGGAAAAGAAAATGAAAGAAAAAACAAAACTAATGTTCTGTAAAGTAAGCAAAAGTCTGTAAAGTAAATCTCTAAAGTTTGTAGAATGGGCTATTTCACAATCGTCCTGTCCATCAGTTCAGAAATCCAATCACGTCATCTACAATTAAGATAAAAAAGTCACAGTCTGACAACCATTTAAGTTCTTTTTTTTCCCCATTACACCATTCACTATGAGAGAAAAATGGAAAAATCAAAGAAATGGAGCTAGCAGTTCTGCTCAAGATTGGAGGTTGTCAGCATTATGATTTATAACCACAATTACCCATTATCGCTGAATATCAATAACCCCGTGCAAATGCTGACTTAATCATTTTGTCATTTAGCTCATGTCAGTCACTGCGACTGTAAGAATAAATTCCAGTTAATGTCATTTACAGGAAAGAGTTATAGATATGAAGCGGTAATTGGGTACGATGTTCATATTACCCTCATAGGTATTATTATGTCCTGTTCCAGAAGAGGACTGTGAGTGGATTTCTTCAGTTAGCAGTGGTGTCTGTATGAGGTAGAACAAAATAAAGAGTTTTATATTAACTCATTATACAACAGACGGTTTTGCACGTGGGTTATGTGAAGTAGCCTGATACTTAGATGTGTCATTAAACTTGCAATCAGTAGATTTTAGCAAGGTTATGCCTAGCTATGGTTCAGTCTTCTGGTGACTGTATATAGTATATATGACTATATGTAGTATATTGTAATCTTCTACATGAAATATACTGTTAAAGTTGATATACAATAAATCTTAGGTTTCTCAGGTTTTAAGATCATCAGATTTCCTCAGTATTTTACTTGCGGAACGCAAGCTAACAAAAGTTACTACGGATATCATCAGTAGGAAAAATCTATTTTTAAATACTCAACATACAAGTAAACATGCTCCAACAACTGCCAGTGTGTATGTGGAAATGTAATTTGTTACATCAGATGATGGAGAGAGAAAAAAAACCTAAGGGAAAAGTTTTAATGTTGCCTTATGTCAGATTTAAACGTTGTCTAAACGACTGTCACAATTTAGCGTGTCTCAGTGTTCACAGCTCTCGTGTGACCGGAGATCTGAGACTTTCCTCTTTACTGCAGCGTATAAAACACCAACTGTACTTCTGACTCCAAATGACAGAGAGCCATTTGTCCCAATTTCCCCTTAACATTTTCTTCTTCATCTTCCTTTCTTTTGTCACTATTCATATTTTAGCTCAAATGCTTTTTTGTTGCCTTATCCCTCCTCTCCTTATCCCTCCACCCCCATCTCCTTTATACTGTGCTTTCTGGGGAGCACATGACTAAAACAGCTCTCGAAAAAGAATCGTAAGAGGAAGCAGCAGCAAAAGCATGGAAAGGAAAGAAGCGGTGGTGATTTAAAAAAAAAAAAGTAGTTAAAGCAGCTTGACGTCAGCACCACGCCACTTTAATTGACACCTCTTCTATCAAGAGCAAACCTGAACATTAAGTGAGTGAAGTGAATTAATGAAGGCTTGCTATTACTGTTTAAAAAAAAACAGTGAAAATGAAGGCACTCTAAAAGTCTCTTTTTAGGATGTGAATACATAAACGCAACACTAATAAAATGCTAATAAAATGCACATGATTTATTATATTGCATTTGTTTGAGTCTGTTTGAAGTCAGGTTGTTTGGAACAATACTAGACTAAGCAAACCATGTACCAAAATCTGTTGTGTTCTATGTATGAAATGTTCTATATAAGTTTACTTATCCATCATTGCACACTGGCATATGGTCCATTGCCTTCATACAGCTTGCCTCATCCGTCTGCGTAACATTTAATCTCGCCTGCCTGACTGAGCACACTTCAGCCTCGGGCCTCTTTGACAAAACACTTAATGCTTCCAGATGACTTAAAGCCTCCCTGTCAGTCTCACTCGCCTGCTCCACCTCGACCTGTCAATCTGCTCCACATCTCCACCTTTAACTCCTTCCAGGCCAGCTCACTCATAAGAAGAAGAAGGAAACAGAGATGGGTGGATGGTGTGTCTCTTGAGCCATAAAAAAAAGAAAGAAATAAAAACAGAGGGGATAAAGCTTGTTTCATGCTTTCGGGCCTCAGGCTGTGAAGGATTTAACATAAGAAAATCAAGCTTGCTGCTATGGTCAATTAGAGGTAGTGTAGCTCAGAAATGTGGTTCAGTGATACTTAAGTGTGTGTGAAGGTTTAAGGTTTAAGCTTGCCATTCATACCCACACACGCACAACCATCCTCTTCTCATTTCTGGTCTTTTATTTTACCTAAGTGCCTGTAAATACCTTTCCTAACCCTCATATTTTTCTACTTTTCACAAATTATTCCCAGAACAGTAGTGATCCAGGATAGGACTCTAAGACTAGCAACGAAAAAAAAGTCTTTTTTGCTTCAGTTGGCAATTTAACCATGACTTTGCATTTGGCTAGGAGTATTAATTAATTTAGGTTTTACAAGTTTTGTAAACACAGTGAAATGTTTCTAAACTAATGCTAAATCAAACCCTACATCCACAATGTATATTTATATATTGGCAGCTTGTTGGCAATCTATCAAGCTTAACACTGTGGCCATGTTGGTTCCCAGATTGCAAACTCACATTGCCCCAGCATATATTTTGGGTGGCTATGTTGGCCCTCCGTATACAACAGTGGGCCAATGCTGGGCAAAGGAGCATTTTCAATTATAGCCTTGCTAAAGTTGACACAAGCAGCACATTTCATAGCAACCCTGGCTGAATGGTCAAAACAGCACCATCGTTGACCCAACAGAATGGGTGATGTTGGGGCAACATTGGCAAGGTGGATGTACAGGTGGCTGAAAGGCTGTTGGCCCTAGCGGCCCAACATTGATTCAACAGACAAAATGATGCTGGCCCAAAGTTGGCACCCAACGCTGGTCCAATAGAATGGCTGGTGTTGGGCCAACATACACCCACCACTGAACCAGTGTCAGTTTGCTACCTGGTTTGCTTGCCAGCTAGCTAAAAAATGCAAAGGTAAAAGATAGGTTAACTGTCAAAATAAAGTTACTAAAGTTACTATTGGCTAAGATTACACAACCTTATTTGTATGAACTCAAATGAAATAGCTGATTTCTTACAATACAAACATGGTTTTGTTGTTGGTCAGCAGTGCTAAACATTTCATGAAAGATTAACCTGCCTGAGGTTTTGGTCACAGAATGTATTTGTAATGGGCGTCAGTGATGAGAAATCATAAACTGTGGCAAATTGCACCAAGCTGAATTAAATTTTGCTGATAAAAAGCTAATGTGAGTGGTCCTTTAGGCCAGCGCTGCAGGTTTTTGTTAGCAGCTGTGTCATCTGTTGATCCTCGTAAGATGTGTTTGCTTCCATTTCCATCTGTTTATGATCCATTGCGAGATAGAGAGAGGAAGAAGAGAGCGGTACAAGAGACAGAGGAGTAGGAGAAAGGAATACGAAGCGTCAGAAAATGCTGTATTCCTCGTACCTGTGTGCGTTTGTGTATGTTTTATATTGCCTGCAGCAAGATGTCACCTTGCCTCTCTGTTTTATGGTCAACATTCCATGTTCCACAAATCAAACAGGGCTCCCAGTGGCCATTTAGGAAACATGCACATTGACTACACTTCGGCGATTTACAGCCTCTTGATTCTCACCCCATGAGCTTGACAGCACACACACACTTTTTTATGAGTCACAATGGGAATGGTCTGTTCCGAATTAGCCAGTCCAGACTGCTGGCCATTCCTGAGCCCTCAGGAGGGACGAACATGAGAGGAAGGAAAGGAGCAAGAACATGTGGAGGAGGAAAAGTGTGAAAAAGGTGTATGACTGCATCACCGGGTGTGTGAGACCCTCGTGCATTCGGGTCAGGTAGAGCGCACACATTCACGACTGCGCTGATGATAATTCCATTTAAAGCACAGCAGACAATGCTGACACGGACAATATTTCACATTCTTTGGCTTGAAGGCACAGAATAACACTCTGATAGTGAAATAAAGGGTCATAAAACTTATCAAGTACCATATAACTCATCAGAAAAATAAAACACCATTCAAATGGCAGAGGTATGAAGATTAACAGTTGTATTTTCCATTGTAGACTGTTTCTACTTACACATGAGATACATTCAGGAGCAGTCAGAGGTGAGTACCATTCAGGGGGTTCAATAATAGTTAGGAGTTATATATGTTACAAATCTAAAATTGTGCATTCTTGATCTCATCTTTGATCAAAAATGAAATGTTTACATTTCATATTCCCAATAATCCATTCCTCTTCTGTCCATTTCCCTTTCTCTTCCCTTGCTTTATTTAGCCTTTTCCATTACTGAAAGAAAAAAAAACTACTCAAGGTCCATATAACACACATGGTTGGTCACAAGTAAACTGTGGTGTACCAATGTAAATAATAAAGCCCCAAGTGTGCACACCAATCTACAGAACAAAGATTGAATCAAAGAACACACAGATCATAGCTTAGGCACCCACACACACACTCACAGTTCAGTATTTATCAAAAGCATGTCCGTGTGTCTATGCGTTGATTTGATGTCTGACAAAAGTCTATTGAGCAGATGAGCTTCAAATCACTAAATCAAACGCTCGGCTCTGCAAAGTGGAGTTTGATATGACTTCAATTTCCTCTCTTAATGAAAAGCATAATGACAGAGAAAGAGAAAGAGTGAGGGAGAGATAGAGAGCTTGTGTGTTTTGTGGTCATTAGACAGTCATTAGTGGTGACGTGCAAGCTTTGATTACACTTTGGCCTGGACGCACAGACCAGGAAGATGGGGAATTAGATGGAGAGAGAGCGTGAAAGAGGAATTATAGACGAGGGCGAGTGAAGAAGACTAATTCAAGCCATGGAACTCACGTCAGGAGTGTGTTTAACTCCCTGCTAAGCATCTGATGAGCAACTTCGATTGCACTCACAGGAGGAAAGGAGACAGGCAAAGAGACAAGGAAGGAGAGGAAAAAGTTTTGGCAGAGGTGAAAGTTTATAGGGATTATATAGGACGGTAGGAGGGGCTAAGAGAAGAGGAAACAGAATAGAAGATTGAAAATGAGAAAAGGGAGAGAATGAGGAAAGAATGGGGAAAGAAAGAGAGACTAGTAGAGGACAAATGACGACAGGAGAGAACGGCAGGAAGGAGAAAGGTGACGGATAAAAGGATAGCCAATCCAAACAGGGAAAGAATGGGAAAACTGGAGAAGAGAAGAGGAGAAATAGAGGGTAATTTGAGAGGAAAAAATTGAGAGGAGATGAAGAAGAGGTGAAGAAATAAAGGAGAAAATACAGGGGATAAGAATAGAAGAGAGGGAGAAAATGAAGTGCACAAAAACAAGAAAGAGAAGATGATAAGAGAAAAGAAGAGAATACATAGAGACAAAGAGGGAGAGAATGAGAGAAAGAAAGGAAACTACAGAAAGCAAAGACGAATATTATAGAATACTGTAAGGATACTGTATTAGTACTAGTACTATACTACTACTGTACTATCAAAGGTTGTGATGAGTGTTTTTCTGATCCAGTCATCTCTTAAATTGACTCATAATAAAACCACTTTCTAAAATGAAAAAAAGAAGTATATATTCTCTTATTTTTCCCACCCAGGAACCAAAAAAAGGAAGCAAATCTAGTATCTGTTTTTTTTTTCTGAAATATACGCTGTATATAGAACACTTTAGAACTGCATTAGAGTTACAGTACATTGCATAAACATGTCTGTTTCATTCTTCAATTAATCTTAAAATTCTCTCACATGTCAAAGTTACACATATCCTCCACCCTCTGTGCAACCACACCACATGCTTTTCCCACTTTCCCACTTGCCCCTCATATGTTCCCTGTTACAAAGTGCTCTCCTCCCATAAAGCCATTCATAGTGGAAACTCACTTTAGAGATACGGGCTACTTCACACACCCATTGCCGTTTTTATAGTTATTCTCCTCTAAGAGGGTGAGAGAAAACGGCTACAGGTCAACACGAAAAGTGATAAAACGAAATATACAAAAGGTATAACGAATATATAAATAAATAAATGCACCTCCCTTTTCTCCCTGTAGTCTCACTTGATTGTTGATATCTCTGTTTCTTTAAAAGAAAAGTTCTTACTAGAGTGAGAAAACCAGACCCAGCCCAGTAATGTGTGTATTTGTGTGTGTGTGTGTGTGTGTGTGTGTGTGTGTGTCCTTAAAATGTCCTCAACAACCCGAATGAGAACACTGAAGAAACAGTACCAAAAATGAAATGTGCGCACACACACGCACACACTTATCCCAAATCTATTTGTTCATCCAGGACAAGGTGTTTGAAGTTTGCTACTTTAGTTGTGAGCTGGCGCTCCAATGCTAATTTTTCTAACGAGTAACAGAAGCATATAGCATGTCATTTAACAGCTTGCGTATGAGTACAAACTGAATTGTTTCGCTATGTCAAGTAACTACACAAAAACCTGATCAAATCATGAGAAAAACGCAGTTCGCTTTTAGACATATTTAGTCAGACTGACTTCATTGGCCTCTGAGTAATTTGTTAAGCTAGCTTCTTTACTAGACATAATATTTGCAGGCAGAAAGCCACGGTGAAGATAGACAACAGTCTAAATAAAAACATTTCCTGCAGTTTTTGGTAAAGTGTATTTATGTTTTCCTAATATAACAATTGTCAGAAAATCCCAGTCAGATTTTTTCAACCAGATTTTTTTTTCTTTCATCATATTTGGCTGTTTCCAGCATTCAGCCTTCAGCATTCAGCCTTCAGCATGATCTGACAGTTTTTCCTCAGACTGCCACACAAATGGTTTGACTATTTTCAACAGATTCAATTTTGTATAATTTTCTGACTATTAGCTTTTGTATCTGTGAGCTACAAGATGTTGTGTCTGGAAAAATTTCTAAGTGACTCAGGAGTGGGACGAGTACGAGATTTCTGAGGAAATCTGATGGTGAAAGTAAATGCTGTTTCAGGAACAGCAAAGGGATTTTGATCGAGGGATATGTTCTGCGCAAGAAAATCACGTTTACCAGAAGGAGGACGGCTGTGACACCGGACTCGTGTACGTGCTGTCGGATATCGTGAGGCGTTTTGCTGAGTGGAAAGCATGTCATTTGATCACAGCTCACACATGTCTGTAGCCAGTGTGTGGATTTATAAAAGCTGACAATACTGCTGGGCAACAAAGCCTTTATTGATTTTTGTTATCGTGCTCCGTCAACGACACATGAGATCAACGGTAATGGCATCAGGACTCATCATTGACACATCAGAGTGTCCTGTACCACCTTGGTTTGTAGATCTTTCTGTCTCTGTTCACTGTAATTCAAAGCAATCATGTGTCCTTTGCTCCCTCCTCTATATCTATGTATGCTAAATAGAGGTTTCTACTCTGCGCTAAAATGTTTTGAATCATTTTTCACCGGTGATTCAATGCACACGCATACATAAGATTGATCCTTCATGTAAACATTATCACTTTGCTGCGAATGAATAAATTGTGTTCGCCTTTCCAATGCCTCTTAAATGACAAACGCAATATTTGTTTACATCAAATAGAACATGTAGAGGCACTAGTGAGGCCTGGAGGTTAATGTTGCAGCAATTGTTTTCTGTGTGTGTGTGTGTGTGTGTGTGTGTGTGTCTGTGTGATGCAGTCCATCTGGTACAGAGTCAAGTGTTTATGGGGAAAAAACCACATACTCACACTGGACATTCCTTCCTCCTCTATTTTCTCACTCTGTGTGTGTGTGTGTGTGTGTGTGTGTGTGTGTGTGCGTGTCTATTCCCTGCAGAAAGACAGAGGATGATAACCAGGACTGATGATACCTTTTTTCCCCCTCATCCATGTCCTTTCGTCCTCTGCTTTAAGTGCTGTAGGGGCATAAACAATCTCCCTTGCCACTCACATACAGACCATAATACAACTCTCTTGTCTTTTCATGTCTCTGTATCTATCTATTCTTCATTTCGTTGGTATCTAGGATTGACTTTCAAACACACCTGCCCTTGTGGTCATGATACCCAGAATAGTCAGTGACAATGTCTCAAAATCAAAGGACTAAAGAAGCTGGAAAGTAGTTTCTGGCATCTAAGTAAGTAAATTAATTTATAATAAATGAAACAATTGACAAGGATTTTGTTGACATTTATGAGTTATGATCTATATACAGTATATATATATATATTACTGAATTCTCAAATCTGAGTGGTCAGAAGGTGATTAGTTTTCTTTAGCAGCAGCTTCGACAGTAGTGCTGGTTGTAATTAATTTATATTAATGCCCTTGTTCTAATACATTTCATTCTAAAATACTACTGAATTCAACATAATGTGAGTGCACTGAAATTATATCTTAGCATTATTGTACCCAATAAAATTTCTAATTATTTTAATTTAGAAATTTCTATTATTTCTAATTGTGATTAGCAATAAAACAAATACTTGCTTTTTACTCATTTCAAGCTTTACATTTTCTTAATTTACTGGCAGTGATTTTTTCTTTTTTAGAAATAAATGCTTAAAATTAGAAAATTTTGAAATTAGAAAAGACTGTAATGCAATATAATAATCATGTATTTGGTTTATTGTAACCATATTATCAGAATTACTAAATAAATTTGATTTAGATATTTTGTGATGAGGACAAAAATACATACTGCATGTGATATTATTGGTCTTACTCTATAAGATTCATCAATATCAATCATTTAAAAGACAAAATTCAAGTTTTTATTTGGAAAATGCTAACATGGCTATGTGAAATAAATTTTTTTACATTTACACTGATTCATTAGATAGACATTTTTTTTATCAAAGTGAGACAGAATCCAACCTGATCGTATAGCTGAGCAGCTGAGGGTTAAAGTCTTACGTCATCTCTGACAGTCCTGAGATTTACACTCACAAGCTTCTAGTGTCTAGCACAGAACCTTTAGTGCTGATCTACTAATGCCCGTAAAAGAGAAGAAATGGAGAGGTCACAAAGTTTTAGGTCCCTTTTGTGAACAAATGAACCTGGCACAAGCTGGACTAGATTTAGAGGAAAAATCCACCCTGACAGACTTGCAGATTAATCTTCATTATTAACATGTGACCTTCAGTGGAATCTAATTTATTTTGGAAGGAAATTCTTTTTACATTTCCTTTACTGACAGTGACTCTTTTTCACTTTGGTTAATGGTTTCCTACATTACCCACAATGCCTTTTGACTACCAGGCAATAGCGGTGCAGTGAATTATTGCTGCATGCAACTTCACTTGGAAGTGGTAAGTCTAAACTCCGAATTATGTAATTCTCGAGCTACAAATTGGGGAAAAAAAAAAACATGGATGCTTCCAGGAAAGTGTGTGTTTTCTTAACAATAAGCTAGATTACATTAATGATCATGATTTTATAATTTTTTTTTCTCAAAACAGTGAACTGTATAGTCAGTGTTACTGATTTAACCACCTAATCTGCTTATGTTGATTGACCACAGGTACTATGAACTCATTTAAAGTAGTGAAGCGATAGTTTATTTACTGTTGATGGTGTGAGTGGTCATGTTGACATGAGGGTTGAGGACAAGTTCTAAACTTTCAGAGTAGGAAGACCAACCAACAAATGAGCAAAGGTTTTCCTTTATGTTTCTATGTTTTAAACACTGATTTCATGTAAGTGACAGAGAAAACATCAACATAGCCACACATGCTAAAGCGGAGGTCTCGGCGGAGCTCGCTCGCACAATAACACCTCATTCATCTTTCATAGTCATCAATCAATCTTTATCAGTCTCCAGCTTTGGTAACGACGAATGAGAAACGCTAAAAGAGCAGAGCAGGAAATAGAGGAGAGAGCTCAACAAAGCCTGGCCATATTACCCGTCGCTTTGAGCGTGAGCCCTCAACCGACAGCCTTTTCCATCACTCCAAAATCATCTGTCAATCTCCACTTCCAAGCCTGGCCCGTATTTCAGCTCTGCTTCCATCTCAAAACCTCATTCCACTCTAGATTATGAAAAAGCAGCATTTTCTGAAGACAGAAGAGGAGAGTGGAGAGAAAGAAAAAAAAACAATGCAACCTGACAACAAGGGGAAGCAAAAGAAAATGCTAGCCTATGCGAATATAAAGGAAAAAAGAATATAAAGGAAAAAAAAAAAACTCCTCCTAGTGGAAGCTCATTTTCCTGAGTGCCCTTTGACTACACCATGTAAAGAGAGAAATGGAAACCAGACTGAAAGCTTGCCAAAGCTATTAGGCGCCCCAGCAAACCCAGGCCCTGTTAAAAGTTTTCGGGACGCTATCTTAAAAGCCTCATTCCCTCCTAGCACTTGTCGCAGTGGCTAATAAACTCGGGATAATTATCCTAAAGTGGGTGCAGGGCTTGTAAACACGGCTGTGACAAAAAGCAAACACGGGTCTGCTAATGGAGCCATCATGATGCGACATGGCTCACTCTCAAGGATGGTTTCAGTCTTCACTTATTTGTCTTTAGCTAATCAATGCCATGCATCTTTCATATGGATATAAGAACTGTCACAGGTTTAACATGGTTTAAATTTTTACCTAAAACCTTTAATGTCCAATTGCAAACTACACAAATCAAGTGAAAAAAAAAAAAATCAGAAAAATTTCTACGAAAAAAGAAAAATAAAAAAAAAGCACGATAACAATAACCTAGTTGAATAAGTGTGCACACCCCTAAACTAATACTTCGTTCAAGCACCTTTTGATTTTATTACACCACTCAGTCTTTTTGGGTAAGAGTCTATCAGCACGGCACATCTTGACTTGGCAATATTTTCTCACTCTTTCTTGCAAAAATATTCTATTCGTGCTGAAAGGTGAAATTCCTTTTCATCTTCAGGTTACTAGCCGACGCCTGAAGGTTTTGCACTAAAATTGACTGGTATTTGTAACTATTCATGCTTCTCTCCACCTTGATAAAAGCCCCAGTTCTGGCTGAAGAAAAGCAGCCTTAAAGCATGATGCCGCCACCACCATGCTTTACGGTTGGCATGGTGTTATTTAATTGATGTGCTTCTTTTGGGGCCAAACATACCTTCTGGAATTATTTTACCTTTTGTAATTGGTCACATCAGACCATTACACATTTTTCCACATAGTTTGGGGTGATTTAGTTGAGCTTGGATGTTTTTTTTTTCTGAGAAAGGGCTTCCGTCTAGCCACCCTACCCCACAGCCCAGACATGAAGAATACGAGAGATTGTCACATGCAGTGAGTAATCAGTACTTGTCAGATATTCCTGCAGCTCCTTTAATGTTGTTGTTGGTCTCTTGGCAGCCTCCTTGGTAAGTTTTTGTCTTGTCCCTTTGTAAATTTTGGCAGGACGTCAAATTTGGTGATGTCACTGTGGAGCTCTATTTTCTCTATTTGTTGATGATGTCCTTCACGGTGTTCCATGATACAGCTAATGTTTTTGAATTTTTTTTTTTATCCCTTTCCTGATTGATTCCTTTCAACAGTGAGACCCTGTACAGGCTTTGACAGCTCTTTGCAGACCATGGCTTCGACACTTAGGTGAAACCAAGAAGAAGTCAAGAAAATCCTACAGAAGCAGCTGGTCTTTATTTGGGGTCAATCAGAATAATTTCGTTGATGACAGCTGTATGAAAATTACTTTTGACCATGAGATTGCATGTTCATTCTGAACACAGCCACCTCTCCAATTATAAAAGGGTGTGCACACTTACACAACAGGGTTATTGTAACTTTTTTTATTTTTCCTATTTTTACTATTTCATCACAAAAACTTGCAGTTTTAACAAGGGTGTGCAGACTTTTTATATCCCCTGTAGCTGTGATGGTCAGGTGTCCACATACTTTTAACCATATTGTATAGATGTATACAAGGTTAGTCATTTCGTATCAAATCTCTCTTAGATGTCCACCGTCAACCCAAAGACAGTACATCCACTGCTAAAGAAACAGAACACAAGGGATAAGTAAAAGAAAAGCATTTTATATGAAGGAGTTTCACGTTTAAAGGCGAAGTGACAAGGGACACATGGGCGAAGAAAAACTTTAGCATAGGGGCTATGATTCCCGTAGTAGGCAGGCCACAGCTGGAGAAAGCTTTAGTTGGTCTGTTTGCTCAATTCTTGGAAGGTTCTGTGAGTTTTACTGGTGCTAAGAAAGGAAAGAGAGGACACACACAAAAAAAGTCATGATTCTCTTCTTTTATAGGCTAGTTTAGGGCTGCAGAGTGCGGTAAAAGAAAGTTGAAGGTTTGAGAAGGGGAACCCTGGTGCACTTGTTTGTCCATCTCTCTCTCTCTCTCTTTCTCTCTCTCTCTCACACACACACACACACACACACACTATAGTGGATGTTCTGGGCTACCTAATTAGGTGTTACATTAGAGGGTCTCTATTTGCCTCAGGGCTGCCATACAATCCACCTTGCTCTGCGACCCACACACACACACACACACACACACACACACACACACACACACACATACACGCACACTTGTGCACACACAGGATATAATAGGCTCTCCAAAGCTTTCCTAAGCAATAAACACAGCTTTGCACATTGTCTTGCATCCAAACACACAATCTCTTATAGAGGATCTAATGAGGTCCACTAAGCAATAAACACACCACACACAACCACACATACACCCATTCTGACAGGTTCATTTTTGAGAAAGTTGGCAGTTCTAATGCTGAAGGATTTCTGAAGCACCGATGCAGCCTCATTTAAACTTTACAGTGGGCTTACTTAAATGGCACTCCATCTCTCTCCACCACAAACACGCTCTTATTGTCCTTAGCTCTCCTTGTTGTGCAGCAACACACTGGCACAGGCCGCAGGGGGACATCCAGGAAAAACACTTCATCCTGGCATTAGATATATGATAAAGGTCTGCTGACAGATAAGACCTTCTCTATATGGAGAGAAAAATAAGACGGAGTGACAGTAAAAGAGAGGAGAAAGGATGGCGTGAGACAGCTGTGGGGAAGACATGGTCTGAGGCGGGGTGGCTTCACTTCTATAATGCATAGCAGGGTGATGACTGATGTGCTCCTATTCGTCTGCCTGTCAATATGATATTAAATGTGGCTGGGATTTGAATACACAGAGATGCTGAGCTGGAGGCTGTACAAAGCAAAGAAAAAAAATATCACTACTCAGAATTGTATGAAGAACTTCACCACATAATATATCCTATAGAAGTATGATATAGTAAATTCATGGAAAAGTTTCACAAACATATAAATAAATACAAAAACCACAGGCTCAACAATTTTTCTCGTTACTCCTAACAAGCTATAAGAGAGACTGAAGGACAACTAACTTTCCAAGACAACCAATTTGTGTGTTCTTGTTTGGCAAACATCTTCCCACAGTCACAAAATTGTGAAACATTGCATAAGCTAGATTGTAAGAAATTGTAAGATTGCTCACATTTCACTCTATACTTTATAAAATGTGTTGTTTTATGATTCCACTATCTGATATCACTCAGGAGAGGTCTGGGTCTCAGGGTGTTTTTCCATGCTGCTTAAAATGTTTTCTGTATTGACTTGACAAAGTTTGATAAGAAGTATTTCGTTGTTCAGCCTAATCATTTACGCAATGCATGAATGAACACGACTGGTCGAAGTGAAGGCTTGGGCTTGGGATTTAATGGTTTTCATTCTTGATCTCGCCTCGCTTTCATTTGGACTCAATATTGACTTGGCCTTGACCCACTTAAGACACGATCAAGGCTAGACCTGGTACCTGACAGTGTTGACTTCAGCCATAGCAACATGACAACAAATATTATAGACATGTTTATGATATATGATATGCATCACAATATATAGGTTTACCAAAAAAAAAAAAGAAAAGAAAAAAAAAGACAGAGCTTTAGTTAATGTCTTGAAAATAAATTATTGAACACTGAAAATGAAAAAAAGAAAAACTCTAAAAATGTAAAGATTCTGTCAAAAAAAAAAAAATATATATATATATATATATATATATATATATGTATATATATATATATATATATATATATATATATATATATATATATATATATATATATATATAAATACTATATATGTCATAATTTTGATAATGTGATATCATTATTACATTATCATGTTGCCAAGCCCTGTACTAGTTTTATTATAAGAAACAAGAGACTGAAAATTCTTCAAACTTCATTGGAAAATTGAAAACAGTATTAAAAGTATTAAAATATAAGAGCTTATACATATCAGCTTCCAATATGCAAATGCAGACTATGCAAAATGTCCCTCATTTTCTGTTATGACACTGGATTAAAGCAGGATTGAACTGCATATTCATGGTCTGTAAGCGACTAAAGTTATGGTTAGGGTTAAGGATGGTGTTAACAATCACAGCTTCTCTTACGACTTCATTTTTACTGTATGTAATGAAATTGCTTTTACTCGTTAGAAAACCTATGACTTTTTCATGCTGCTTTGGCTTGCAAGCTGGTTAGCATTAACGGTGGTGCTATTTTATGTTATTGATTTATTTTATTTATATGTTCAATTTAACCTGCGCCTTTCTAACATCCAAGATCACTTTAAAAAAGTACACCAATAAAACAAATATTAAAAAAAGATTATTATTGTCCTGGTTACCTTTAATTACAGATGCTGAAATAAAGAAAATTCGCTTTAAGCAGTTCACTTTGAAGCTAGCAGAAGAAATCATAAAGAACATCACACACACACACACACACACATACAGAGGGTGGGATTAGGTTAGGAAGAAATTAGCTCTAGAGGGAATGCAAGCTGATCGCCAAATAGTAGTCGAGACAGAAAGAGGGATAAAGAGTAAAAGACAAAAGATGAAAAGAAATAACACCACCACAAAAGGAAAATTGTGAGGCTGTGCCACTCCAAAGCCAGTTTGTTACTTTTTATAATGACAAGAAGGAAAAAGTTCTTGACTTTTCTTGGGACCCTTTTCCCTTTCTTTCTATTCCTGACAATAGCTCTACCATCTGTACAGAGGATGGGAATGTGTAGGGTTGTGGTTGCAGTACTGAAGTGGATCTGTGTGACTACTCACTGTGTGTGTGTGTGTGTGTGTGTGTGTGTGTGTGTGTGTGTTGATGTTAAACGTGCCTTGGCCCAGTCCTGATGTACTGCCCAGAAATGTACTTGGTCCAAAAAGGAAATGCTCCCAGTTATACTATACATAAAATAACACAGAGCCCTTGTCCAATATGGATGTAGTGAGAATGAATGTATGTGTGTGAGGCTGAAAAATTCTATATATGGATCTCATTCATAGTTAAGGATAAAACACTATATATATACAATCACAATTCCACATATACAAATTAGGGATGAATTATTGGAAATGAACAGGCAATATGTTCTAAACAGATACAAATAGAAGGCTTCTTTTTTTTTTTTTTAAAGAAATCTTTCCAGAAGGGTTCACAGGGAATCTGGTTGAGACTAGAGTTGTGCAAAGCTACTGTAGTCCCAAAGGACACAACAAAAATATGAGGATTCTACTTCTTTCAGGCAAGTGTGAGGGAGCGGTCAGCTACTGCATGAAGCTTGTAGGACAAACAAAGATGTGCGATGAACGTGCAGCACTGATGCATTTACAGCATCCTTAGTTCCTGCCTTGTCAGGGTCGTGCTGGTTGAAATTAGGTTACTAGTTGGATCATATTTTGTACAAGTAGTTTATATTTCTATTCAAACTAAATTCATTAGAAAATATCTTGGGCAGGTTCGAACAAAATACCTGTACTGAGCATTCTGAGATGCTTTTCTGCTCACCACGGTAATAAAGCTTTTATTTGAGTTACTATAACACTTCCTGGCAGCTCAAACCAATCTTTTCATCTTCCTCTGATCTCTCTTATCAACAAGGCGTTTCCACGCACATTTGTCACCCACTCCTTTTGTTTGTTTTGTTTTCCGCACCATCCTGTGTAGACTCTGTTGTGTGTGAAATTCCCAGGAGATCAGCAGTCTATGAAATACTCACACCAGCCCATCTGGTACCAACATCCATGATATGATCAAAGTGACAGAGATCACACTTTTCCCCCATTCTGATGTTTGATGTGAACATTAACTGAAGCTCTTGACCTGTAGCTGCATGATTTTATGTATTGTGCTGCTGCCACATGATTGGCTGATTGGATAACTGCAGAAATGGGCAAGTATACAGATGTTCCTAATAAAGTGGCTGGTGAGTGTAGGGTATTTGAGCACGAAACAGATACAGATAGTGGCATTGCATTATACAACCCGAATACAAATACGATGACTTGTTAAACTTTTTTGTTTGTTTTTTCGCTGTGTAGATAACTGAAGTAAATTTCATTAGTCACTTCCTTCAAACAGAAATTCCCCAAGATCACCATGACAAGTACAAACGATGTCTCATGGTGAAACCACCTACTTACAACCTACACACTAGTGCTATATTAAACGAGGTAGGCTTTAGAGGAAATTAATAATTTGAACATACTTTGTTTACTCAGATTTTTTTTTTATCATTTTCCTTCTGCATAAGACGTTAAATGAATAAAAAAAAGACAAGATGTATTTGAATATGATTTTCTCTTAACACTAATGCATTAGGTTGTCTCTGCTCTTACCAAACGCGCTGTTGTGATCAGTATTAAGCAAGGGCTTATGGGTAAAGGACTGCTGTTGTCTTGACCAAAAGTATTAAAAAATGCATAGATGAGCACCCTGTGGACCATCAAAATGAGAAATGTGACATCCTGTGGCCTTGGGGACTTTACAACCCTGTGCAAAGGAGAACTGCAATACTAATACTGCACCATTTAGGATGAGGTCACTTACTGATGTAGAAGAATCTGGTGACGTGAATGATATCAACCATCATTTCTGCACCCAAATGAGACTCAACTCAATCAGACATTATTGTATTAGTTGTCTAGGTTGGGGGACAGAGAAAGATTTATTTCACCTCCAATTCATCTTTACAACTGTGCCATCGAGAGCTATATGAATTGAATGCATTTCATAATAACAAACTTATGCCAACTTTCTGTCATTTATTCTAGCTTGCTGCATCCCATTCTGTTCTCATCCCTTAGGCGTCTGCTGCATCAACAGCTCTAACTAAATTCCAAAGATGTCTCAGAATGAGGAAAAAAGGAACAAAGCTTCGAGGTATGAGCTGTCATGTTTGATGACTTGGAGCTTGCATCTCCGGATACAATTTTTTTTTTATTATTATTTATTTTAGACCTGATTCGGTCACTGCAGTTACCTGCTCAGGCACACAGTCCCTCAAACACACAGGGATTACAGGTGTTATCGATTCATCAAGTGGGGATTGGAGTTGTTGAGAGGGAGATGACAGGTCATTCAGTGGTTACGTTCTCACTATTACAACAACAGATCAGATGCCGTAATCTGATCTCAACAAACAGGGTTATATTTCAGCACCTAAACACAGGGTATAGGAGTGAAACTGTCAAGAAATCATGTTCATCATAGAGCAGCAAAAGCACCCAATCTGAGGTCATGTCCTGTATCCACTCATAAATTACCGTTGATCGTTAGAGTTCATTCTGACTTTTCTTTTTTTTTTTTTTTTTTTTTTTTTTAAACATGTGCTTATAAGTGGTTATATGATATACTGCAATATTTCATGCAGTGTTTTTATTGTGGAAACTTACAACATATCATCAGTTTTTTTTTTTTATCTAAGTTGAAAAGTTTACTGTTGATCCTAAGAGATGAACTGTGATTCCTGGCAATGTTCCTTTTTGTTTAAGGCAAGACACTACAGGTAGAAATGACACTTTTGGTAATGTTATAGATGCATTTTATCCAAAAATCTGAAAAATGATTGATGTGACCACAATTGGCATTTATTTTGAGAATTAAGCTATACTAAACTATAGTAAACTATAGTAGTCTTAAACTATAGTAATAAATTGTCAAAACCTCAAATATCAAAAATGTTATTTCACTGGTTTTATACACTCAAAACCACCACATTAAATGAGCAACTTTGAAAAATGCTTTAGCTCCGCTCACTTGGCACAATCACATCATGTCATTATATATCTGATAAGCTAGTTTCCTGCTATTAGTGGTAGGAAAATGATCTATTTACATTTCTACTCGAGTTAAAGTACAAAAGGAACTGCTTTTTACTGTACCTAAGTGTCAAACATAAAAGTACTGAGTAATTTTATACTAAAACAGTAGCTACGTTTACATGGACACTAATAATCCGATCGTAATTGGACTAGAAGCACAATCAGATCTAAAAAGTCACATGTAAACACGTCAATCGGAATGAATTGGCCAAAACCGATTAAAATTTCATTCGGATCGTAAGGGGTGGTTTAAACCTTTTCTAATCCGATGGAGAGGACATATAAACACTTCATCGGGTTGAAAATTAAACCAGATAGTTCTGCGCATGTGCAGTGACGTACAAATCACGTAATGACGTATGACACACGGCTGTCAGCGGTATTGGGGCTCTGACCGTAGCCTCACCAGGTGCCATGTTCCCCTCCACCATGGAGCATAGTGTCATAAATGACTGTCGTGTCATCCTAAAATTCTCCTTCCACTCCTCGTCTGTGAAGTGGTGCAAGACGACGTTGTCCCACCAGTCTTTGCTTTGGACCCTCATCCACAGACGCCTTGTTCTGGGCTCAGGAAGGGGCATTTTAATTGCTTGATAAATACACACAGTACCGCACAAAACATCACGCGCTCGTCGTCTTCTAATTAGCAGCTGAAATAGGCAAATGTTAAGTCTGCTTTTTAAAACGAAAAAAAGAAGCAACGGCAAGAGAGTGGCTGCTAGTATCTGCATGTTGGAACGGCTGGAAACGTGTAATCGTGCACTGTGCGCATGTCAGAAGATTCTGTCATGTAAACGCGCATATCAACCCGATTACCTTATTCAGCGTTCTTGTAAACACTGCGATCGGATTAATCAATCTGATGGATTTCATTCCGATTGAAACAAAAAGTGTCCATGTAAACGTAGCTAGTGATGGTCCAGGTCCATTGCTCCCTCCACTCCCTTCGCCAGTGTCTTACCCCCTGAATGGCGTATCTGTCTACAATGCTGCAGTCAGTGAATGAAGCTGACAATCACAAAGTCACGGATTTCAAATAAATTATTTTCTTATTTAAGTTGAGTGCTTTTAAAAAAGGTCTTCTGAGCTAAATATTTGGTGTAGATTAAAAAAAGTATAAAAACTTGAAATATTTCTTATTTATTTCTCTAATTACAGTGGCATCCAATGACATACTTTCCCAATAAAATATGCTATATTAATAATAAATAAATCAACTTATAAACAACTATAAATAGACAAAAAATAGTAAATAGACAACTAGACATGCTGTAAATTAATAGCTAGTTTTCTCAGACAGTTAACAGCTACACTGCACAATGATTGGTTTGCATCTGTTTGAAAATGAACCAAAAATCTTAATTTCTAGATGACCTGCATTCAAGAAATTTTACATGCTCATTTCTCTCCCAATTTAGAAGTTTATTATGTTGGCGATTGTTGGATTTATGATAAAAAGTTCATAACAACGCATGGTACTTTCCTGATTAAACGCTAAATAAATGATAATCCCCCAAACTGTCCTGTAGAACTCTTTCTCTCGAGAGCGACTTCACGTTGAAATACTTGAATTTTAGCATAATCCAACAACTAGATTTTTTATTTCACAGTGTATGCAAATGTATGCATATTTAATAACATGAAGTCTCATTTCCATAAATAAATGCAATTCTTATTTTTGAAAAAAAAATGCAGTATAAAGATTTTTATAAGAATGTAAGGAATCAACAGGCAAAGATATATTTTGGTATCTATTGTTTTAAAAATAATTATCCCATGACTATACAATAATTACCCCATGACTAACAGCTTCTTTAATACTACGTGTGTGTTAGGATAATAACATTATATTTGCGAAATTATGTTTGGGAAAGTTCTTCCCAGGATAATTAATGTTCAACTCAGCTGTTCCAATTCAACAGGAATGCTTTTATGAGAATCAGATGCTCTCCATTCGTCTTTTACAATTGCTATCTTAATGGTGTGTGGTAAAAAAAAAAGAAAAGGAAAGAAAAGAAAAGAAAAAGAAATACTAAAACCATGCTGAGTGCTGGGAGTGCTGGAACAACAGGACATGCTGAACAGCAGCAAATAATCATAAATGTGTTTTTTTTTTTTTATCACAAAAGCCAAAGCAATTATGAAAAGTGAAACATAAAGTATTATTGGAAAGTGATGACACTAGTCTTGTGCTGACAAAGTTTTTTTTTATTTCACATTCATAAAATATACTGTTCAAGTTTATGATAGCAGAATATAATATAATAAGTTACTAATTTATATAAAGTAAGTAGATTTCACTTTTTTTTACCCTTATAGTACATATAGTAAGGAAGTAAATTATGGAATATTATATATTATATAAAAATACATTTGAAGCCAGTTGCACTAGCTGAATGTAAGCTCTATCAGAGCCTAGTGTGAACATAAAAGGCCACTATGTTTGAGTTTACAATCTACTAAAAAAATCAAAAATTGCACCAAGGCATGCATTTATGAAAAACATGAGTTTATATATGGACCTCTGATGTGTCCTGGAGGTCGAAGTGGTTAAACACAGCTAACATATCTAAACTAGTCAGCTATGTCATTCTCAAAATATGGAGATTTTCTGACCAGCAAAATGTTCGATGTTGAGTTATGTTTTCATATTCTATTTGAAAAATTGTGCAAATTCTTTCAGAATAAATAACCCATATTCTTCATCTTTAATGTGGCGCCATTACTTTGAGTCACTGAGTTATTCATTGTCATTGGTGTCATAAGCGCAGGCTGTTCCACCAGTGACAGATTTTCATTAAAGATGTATTTTCCAAGATGACATCAACAGCATTACAAAGCAGACATCATTAATCATGCCAGCGTCAGTAAATTATATATTTTTTTCATCAGTAAAAATTACTTTACAAGAAGGTTGTATGATGTAACTCTAATGAGTCATATAAATTCTCCACAAGACATAGAATTTACAAGTAAATGAATAAGAGTGTGGAGGGAAAGTCTACTGGTGCTGGCTGAAACGGCTGATCATTCTTCTGAACTTTGACCCTGGAGCCACAACTTCCTATGATTTCAAAATATGAGTTTTCCAAAATGATTTATTAAAAGCTTATTTTATTCTGCTAAATTACACATTTGATAGAGCTCATACTTATGTTCAGTGAGTGATGTTAAAATGAAAATGTCTGCAAAAGCCTCTAAAGCAGGACAACTGACAAGCTACTTTTCCAGCACTCGGCACTTACAGTACAAAGAAAATCTGAAAAAAATAATGTACAGAATAATAAAGTGCCACACACCTTTTTTTTTTTTTTTTTTTTGCTTCGTGACCAATAAATGAAGGGAAAGGTCTGTTATTATATTCTCAGAATGACTCAGTAACTAAAGATTCATATACTGTCTGTTAGCTGAGTAACTTGGATATGCAGAGCTGAGATTTTAAAAAAGAAGGAGCAATAGTGACACATGAGTGAGAATGAGGTTTCGTTTTATAGGCAGCCTACAGAGCAACCTTCAAAGTTAAGCACCACAACTTTGTTCACTCTTTAACATGTGGATAATTTCTCACTGAGAAATATATAGAAATATGCATAAAATGAGTCATTGCTACAGACTTTAAATCGCTGTCAGTGTCCTCCTCTTGTACAATAAACCAAAAAGCAGACATTAAATGCCTCGGATAGCCTATAAAATGCATCTGCAGAATGTTCTAACCTCACACACACACACACACACACACACACACAGCAACTTCATATCTCAGAAGGTCCAAACTGTACACTTGGCAGACACAAAGCCGCACTTTAAGGAGTGGCTTTGGTAAAAACTCTCCAAGCTTGTATACTGTTACTCAAAGGCAAGCATAATGAGTCTCACACACACACACACACACACACACACACACACACACACACACACACACACACACAGGACTGACCTGCTGGGCCATAAATGGGTCATATACACTCTGAGAATATTTGCTGGACAGACAGAGGTGGGTCAGATGACCAGGAGATGTTTGACAGTCCAATTCCTGTTGAGAGCAGCGATGAGGACGCAAGCTGTTCAAACACTGGATAAGGGCTTCCTGTACATTCTTACTCACACACACACACACATACACACACTAACACACACACAGTGAACAGAACAGAATTCATACCCTGTAGTCCAGTGAGTACTGTCTGAAGAGTGTGTGTGGACATTCAGGATAAACTGCAGCAGGGTGCATTCCTGACTGTTCCTGATTGTTTGAGGAGTCTGCAATAATAAACCACATACGTTCTTTTTCCTGCACACTCTCTCCCTCTCTCTCTCTCTCTCTCTCTCTCTCTCACTCCCTCTCACACATGCACCATATCTCTTCCCCCATTTCCTCTTGATCATTCCTGGACATTCAATAGCTTAGCATATTTATTATTCAGACCTGCTCTCTTTATATTGGCTGTATTTCTTCATTTGTGTGTGTGTGTGTGTGTGTGTGTGTGTTCATGTTGAAACATGAGCATGTACGTGTAGCTTGTGAGCATATGGGCCATCTCTTAGATTTAGGACATAATCTCACTCTTTCACTCTTCCTCTTACACACATTCACACACATCCTAAATGAAACACCCTGCTCTCAGCTTCACCACACACACACACACACACACCTTCAGAATACAGCGTAGTCTATTAACATTTTTCTCAACATGTCCAATACAAACTGCTGCAGTTGTAGGGGAGAAAATGTGAGATTATGAACAGCAGCCTGACACACACCTCTGGCAATTTATTCTCCTTCTGACGGAATCTCATCTCTCTCTCTCTGTGTGTGTGTGTGTGTGTGTGTGTGTGTGTGTGTGTGTGTGTAGCTGACAGTGGTGGTATAAACTACAGATGGCAAAGCTCACGTTCATTGCCACTCCCTGCAGCAAGAATGCTGTGAATGTGTGTGCGTGGATGCTGTCGACTCATGCTGCCAAATCAAGGATTACATGTGACCTCTGACCTCCTGGAGGATAACACTGCAGTCCCTGATGTCTCTCCATCTCCATTCCTGCCCTCCTCCATCTTAATTCACATTCACACTGAAAGCAGTGTCTCACAGGACAGATATACTTTGATTTTAATTTCAGTCCATTACAGGTCTGCTCAGTATAGTTTTTTGTTTGTTTGTTTTTTAAATTCTATTTCTGCCCACTGCTGCAGGAATTCTGACCAATCACCTGCTCCCTCAGACCCTTCTGAAGAAATCCCACTTCATCCTGAAGAAAGTTTAACCAATCCCACCTGCTCCAGCATGAAGTTTGACCAATCCCATGAAAAAAAAAAATCCCACCTGCTGCAGCATAAAGTTTGAAAAATCCTATGACCAATCCCACCTGCTCCTGCAGAAAGCCTGACCAATCCCACCTGCTCCTGCAGAAAGCCTGACCAATCCCACCTGCTCCTGCAGAAAGCCTGACCAATCCCACCTGCTCCTCCAGAAAGCCTGACCAATCCAACCTGCTCCTCCAGAAAGCCTGACCAATCCAACCTGCTCCTCCAGAAAGCCTGACCAATCCAACCTGCTCCTCCAGAAAGCCTGACCAATCCAACCTGCTCCTCCAGAAAGCCTGACAAATCCCACCCACTCTTGCAAGAAGTTTGTCCAATCCCAACTGCTCCAATAAAGTTTAACCAATCTCACCTGCTCATGAAGAAAGTTTGACCAATCCCACCTGCACCTGCAGCACGTCTGACCAATCCCACTCACTCTTGCAGGCAGTTTGTCCAATCCCACCTTCTCTTGGAGAAAGTTTGAACAATCCCACCCACTCGTGGAAAGTTTGACCAATCTCACTTGCTCATGCTGAAAGTTTGATGAATCCTACCCACTTCCACACTTATCATTGTTTGCACTTGCCTGCTATATTTTCTGATGAACTGAGTCAGCTCTATTTCTCAAAATATAAACAAAGCATTCATTTAAATCACTGTGACCTTGACCAGGATAAAACAGTTACTGAGGAAATATGAATAAAAGCAGTAAACAAGCACAATATACAATACATTTTCTTGTTAATGCACTGCCTGCTCCCACTCACAAGAAAATAAAAAATGCCTGCTCCCACAACTTCTCCTGGTATCAGAAGGATCCCATTCCAGATACTGAACTCTAATCCACACCAGCCTCATGATTTGCACCCTGCATCCATCAAAACATGATCTTCCATAGAGATCCATTATAATACACAATTTTTACATGCTGTGGTGGTGGGGGTGTGGTCGAGCGCCACTTGTGGAACGGAGTGCAGAGTCTTGGAAAAGGATAGGATGATTAACAATGCTTCATTTATATGCTGTGTGTCTTGCAAAGAGCATGAAAGAGAGCTTGCGTATGTCAGAAGTTGACAGCATTATAACCTATGTGCAGAGTGTGCCTTCTAATTGCATAGAATTTTGTGGATTTTAGTTTCTGAGTTTGAAAGTCTCATGTGAGGAAAAAATCCTCAATTCTTCCACAGCAGGGTGTCACATATGCCTGTGTGGTCTGTAGGTGTAGAGTAAAGTGATGTTTGGGGAACATCAGGAACTGGAATAAACACAAATATGTTGTTTGCTCACTGTTTCACTGAGCAAAATAAGTTGTAATTAAATTTGGCCAACTGCTCCCTCATCACTCCATGAGCTATTGAGCTTGTTGCATGTATGGCCATTTGATTAAAAAAAATTGCAGCACTGGAAGGAAGGTCATTACACTATGTAAATGTGGTGCATCAAATGTCAGTTGCTTCTTGTGTGCTGTGCCTCCATTCCATCTTTTCACAGATTAATACATCAGATTCATATGACCTTCAGCTTTCAGTTCAGATTTCTGCTCTTCTCTTGTTCTATCATTCTCTTTCATCTTTTCCATCTTTTCCCCTATTTTCTCTTGTCTTTCTCTTTTCATGACGATTTCAATTCCTCTCCACTCATTGGTCATATTTTGCTCTTTCTCTCTCTCTCTCTCTCTGGAGAAGCTCTCATCATATTTCTTCACTCTCTGCATTCTTCTTCAGTCACTCTTTGTCTCTCAGTGGAGACTCTCTGATCTACAAGTCACGCCCTGTGGATGTCTGTGATCGATTTCAGCGCTGGACAAAATGCCAGCATTAGGAGATGGGAATCGCAGACACAAATGTCACAGCAGGATTAGGACACACGGGACACGCGGCTCGGTGTCTCACACTCAATCTTGCTAAGCACTTTTCCATTGATGCAGTGCTGCTGCTGTTTCAGCCCAAGGGGCAATTCCTGGCCACCAAAGTCGTTTCCGTACCTGAACTGGAAAACTGCTGAAGTGAGGTCATTTCATCTACAATTTGGAAATACTGAAACAAATCAATACCTACACTGACATTTATTCATTGACTTAGGACTCAGGGACAATGCAGTCCAAGCTTTGGGTTGGTCAGTTACCCAGCAGTGGCGCTGTGAAAGTCCTGGGATCTGAATTTATAACCTTATGCTCTCTATCTCAGAACTTTAACCACTGAGCTCCTGCTGCTCCTTTACAGACTGTAATAAATAGCAATAAAGTAACAACATGGTGAATCAGTGGGAGAGCAATAGCAAGTAAAAGATGCATCTGTCTTACATGTAATAATTGTCTATTTTCTGTGCGTATATGCTAAAGAACTTTGAAAATTGATTCGGGGGGGGGGACCGTATGTAAGACAATATAAAATGTATGTTAGACATTTTATCAAAATACTTAAAAGTATTAAAAAAAAATCTAATTATATCTGCTTTGACTTTATTGATGGTCAAAACTTGGTTTTCTTTATTATTTTAAAAAATCACAACATTTTCACATACTTTATAACTATCATTTAAAGGCTCTGATCTATAAAACCAAAAAAATACCTGAAGTTAAATGAAAAGAATTTACAGTAAATATATTCAATATAAAAATATATCCAACATCTGAAAAAGTGTGGAAATGTATGATATTTTTTATAACTGTAGATTTCCTAAGAAAGTCATAAATCGTGATATGGCCCGTATTACCATTATGGAGAAAACGGATGCACTGACGTCTACACAATCGACTGCTCAGACAGAGAGAATTCCTCTGGTGCTCACTTATCATCCTACTAATGAAACAATGGCTGAAATTATATTAAAACCTCGAAATCCTGAAGAAAGACTGCTTTCCTTTTTAAGGAACTTCCACACATCTATAGACGGGACAAAAATATCCTAAGTTAATTTCATTATCAGATTAATAGAATCTGTGGTTCTTCTGAATGCAACTGATCTAGATGTTACGTATGCAAATTTATTATTGCACCCATTAAAATCACAGGCCCCAAAGGATCATATTTTGTCAGTCATGTCTTTCTGTGCATCTCTTGTAAGAGATGCGTAATTAGCTTTACATCAGAGAAACCAAGGGGAGACTAGCTGACTGTTTTGCCACTCTTTGCAAACCCTGTGGCCAGTTGGCTAAAGCAGCAGAAGGCCAAATTGGGTTTCACTCCTTTCAGCAAGAACATGAATCTGAGGCTAGGAAGATTGGATAAACTTCGGCACATCTGATGAATCTCTATTTCCGCTGCAACATGCAGACGGTAGAAATGGAATTTGGCGTCAACAGAATAAATCCATGGACACAACCCACCATTTATCAAAGGTTTGGGCTGGTGGCTACTTTTAGTATGATGATGCACCATGTCAACATGGACCAGAAATCTCAAAGGATTATTTATTTGAGAAACATTGTGGAATCCATGCCACAGAGATTTGAGGCTGATTGAGAGCAAATGAGGATCCTATCCAGTATTAGGACGCATTTCGGAACTTCGTATAGTAGAAAATTTAACATGTGAAGAGTTTTCCCAGGCCACCAGACATACATCATGATATGTCTTCTGTATTGTGATATGATCTTTTTACATTTTCTTATCTGAGTGACTACATAATCATTAGAATGGAAACTTCATCACTAATGCTTGGGAAAGTTGGCACCCTATAGCACATCATAGATCTTCTAACTTGGCATTTCATGAAATTACAAAATCACACTAAAAACTGCTCAAGGGAGAAGAATAGAATAATAAACTTTACTTTAACCTTTAATGTAATGAGTAACTGGGGAGGAACAGCAGTTCATAGTTGTAAATTGCACAGAACAATCTTATAATAGATTGTGTTGCTTTTAATTCACTTCTGAAAGGTTCATAATTAACAATCTGCACCAGAGAGAAGATAACAAATGAACTTGGTTATCACACTTTTTTTTATTCTTTAATTTTTTTTTTTATCTCATTACATGGAAGCTAAAAGAGACCCTGCAAATAATAGATTATGTTGCTTTTTGAGACATTTCTTAGGGGCTTATAATTAATGATCAGCATTATTGCTTACTAAACATACTGCTTTAGTGTATAGAGTGTATAGAAGTGTGCCATTTAAGGAGTGTGTACCACCTGGAAAATCAAACAGCAAATACAGTGAAAGAAAATGCAAAGACCCTTCAAAAAAAAAAAAAAAAAAAGTCCAGCAATGGCATCATTGCTTCTTTGGCACACCTTGGTTCTCTCTCATTCTCTCCTTGTGATGAGGTGATAATTAAAGTAGTTAAATGGGTAGCTGTGCTAGAACTGTGTAAATGAAACACCCTGCTCTCAGCTCCACTACACACACACACACACACACACACACGCCCGCACACACACACAAAACGCACACGCACACACACACACACAGGAGAGATAGACAGTCCTGTTAAATAACCAATCCCCTTTTTTCTCATATTCAAATATATGTTGAGTGCAAAAGTTTGCACACCCTCACTCTGACTTTACAGATATTTCGTCACAAAGACAACTAACAGAGTCAAAATATGTGTTGTGATATTAATGTGATAGATAGATAGATAGATAGATGCAATCTTTTTATCCCCTTTTCCAAGTCTGTGATAGGTCAATGTTTTCTACTTTAGGTCTGTAATAGCTTTTTTTGGATCCAAGAACTTGACTACTTACAGCAAACTGTTTGAGTTTGAGCTTGTTTGAAATGTTCATGCCTTAAATACCACTTAAAGTAAACATGCATTGGATGTTTTAAGTCATTACAAACATCAATGATGGACCTTCAAATAAATATGTTAACAGGAATGCAAACTTTTGACTTTGCAAATAAAGATAATTACTGACTTTGATGTAAGATTAAAGTTTTTTTTTTTGGCAAGCAGGGGGTACAAACTTTTGCACTGAACCGTATCCTGTAAAAACCCTGTAACATTTTTGATAAAACCAAGTATTTTGATAGGAAAAAGTATAACTCTAAGGAACAACACACACACACACACACACACACACAGGTCAATAATGTGTCATTCTGCTATCCATTAGCGTCCCCGGAGATGAAACCTCCTCTCTTCACCCCTTGTCCTCTTTACAGTATCTGTACCAAAACAACATTGGTGCACACACACATACACATGCACATACACACAGTCCCTTCTGTCCCTCTGGCTCTGGCTCCTTACCCAGAATGCCATTTCCTGTGCCCCGATATGATCAGTGCTGAGGCCCAGGAGCACTCTGCGTTCTTTTCCCATGATTCCCGGGTGGCACAGTGGGCGCGCCTATCGAGCCAGGATTCTCACAGCATGGCTAATGAGAATTTACATGCTTTTATAATCGAATTACACAAGCTGAGTCAAAACTGCCTCATTAAGGCAGTTATTTAATATCAGAGAAGAGTTTTCTTTATTTATGAAGAAATAATGCTTCATGAATTATTCCCATTTACATCAGTGACTTAATCAGCAAAAAAAAAAAAAAATAGGGGCAGCATTAAATTTTGTGCTGAAAATTACATCTAAGCTAGATGAGAAGTGACTACAAAAGAGCTCTGGAATTAGTATTCAGTGTGTGTGTGTGTGTGTGTGTGTGTGTGTGTGTGTGTGTGTGTGTGTGGAGGTGGCTTTGGTAAATAGGGGAAAATAGAAAGGATAATTCACAGTAGAGTTTTAAAGAGGCAAAGCTCTTTTTTCTGTCCTCTACTTCCTATTTTTTTTCCTTTCTCTCTGATGTGACAGTTCAGTCTTACTCAAGTGAATTTTACCAAGTCACACTTCAGTATAGCTCCAAGTGTTCCCATGACAACCAAAACACTGTCCATGTCCACTGGAATTAGAGTCAAACACTCGCCACGCCAACCTTAGGAGTTTCCAGTTCCCTAGATGCTAGACAGTAGTTTGTGTGTATATTCATGTGTGTGATTTCCAGACATCTCAATCAGGTACACAAATCCCAGTCTTAATTAACAACGGCTTAATCAGAGCTGTTCTGCTGAGACTGTGGAACAAAAGCCAATAGAGAAATGACATTGTCCTCCAACACTAAATTGTAATTCTATGGAGAATATATTGACATGTACTCATTTCGTAACCCTTTTTATCCACGCGATTGAGGCAGGATCCAATCTTCGCATGCACTTAAACAGCTAATGGCTAGATTAAGGAAATCCTATACTGAGTTTTAATACAGCCTTAACCACAGGATCTTCTGTGATTGACTGCACGTCTACTAGTGGCCATTTACAGCACAAGTGGAGGAGACTATACGTTGTAGCCCATTTTAACATCAACACACTTTCCTGTAAAATGTTTTTTAGCACATTGTACACTCCAATTATTTACAGTCATAACAGCTTGTTACCTAGCTGGTTTGCTAACTAGCTAACACAATAGCATAACAAAGTAATACCATCGGTCTAGTACAAATGGAATGACTGACTACATAAAGAGCAAGTAAACAAGTCAAATCAAATTCTGTCATTTGGAATGTGTTAGGGAGTGCTGGGACAATCATAGCATTTTTGGTTTGAATTAAATTACTCAGTGATGATTTAAATTACAGCTTCATACTTCCCACATAACACTAGGTACATACAGTATTTGCTTCTTTTATTTAATCGTACCAGCAAAGTAGCCCAATTGTAAGAACAGCAACACCACTCAAAAAACTCTGTACAATTAGATCTACAGCATATATAAAAATTCTACATATTCCTGTTAAAATTGCAGGGTTTTGTGATGTAAAAAATGAAACTAAAATAAAATAAATAAATCATATCAGATATTTTTCCTCCTTTAATGTGATATAGCAATCAACAAAAATTCTAATTAAAACAAATCAAAACATTTTAGGGGAAAAAAAGAAAAAAAGAAAAAAACCTGGTTGCATAAGTGTGCACAACCTTTTATATTGGGGCATGAGGCTGTGCTTAGAAATTATCCAATCAATCATTTTAACTCACGTTTAAATGTAATTATCATATACGTCATCAGTTAAGTGATTCTGATTAACCCTGAAAAAATATATATCCAAGCCCTAAATCACCCCAAACCATGTGGCAAAATGTGGTCTGATGAGACCAAGGTAGAAATTTTTGGGCATAATTCTAATGAAGAATTGTTTGGTGCAAAAACAAGACAGCTTATCAAGCAAAGAACACCTTATCCATGGTGACGCAAAGCACAAATCTATGTCAACAAAGGAACAGCTTCAGAAGAAGATGATCAATGTTTTGGAATGGCCCAGTCAGCGTCTGGATCTAAAATCCATCAAAAAACTGTGGAATATGTTCTTTGACTCTTACCCAAAAAGACTGATTGCTCTTTTACAGGCAAAAGGTGCTTTAACAAAGTATTTGTTAAGGGGTATGCACACTTATGCAACCAGGCTATAGAAAGTTTTTCCTTTTTTCCCTAAAACATTGTGTTTCACTTGAATTGTGTTGGTTGCTATATATCACATTAAGGCTGGAAAAATATCTAATATGATTTATCATAGTTTCATTACATTACACAGCCATAACATTAAAAACCAGTGACAGGTGAAGTGAATAACATGGATTGTGTCATTACAATAGCACCTGTTAAGGAGTGGGATATATTAGACAGCAAGTGAGCAGTCAGTTCTTGAAGTTGATGTGTTGGAAGCAGGAAAAATGAGCAAGTGTAAGGATCTGAGTGACTTTGACAAGGGCCAAATTGTGATGGCTAGACGACTGGGTCAGAGCATCTCCAAAACGGCAGGCCTTGTGGGGTGTTCCCGGTATGCAGTGGTTAGTACCTACCAAAAGTGGTCCAAGGAAGGACAACCGGTGAACCAGTGGGTCATGAGCACCCAAGGCTCATCGATGCGCGTGGGGAGCGAAGGCTAGTCTGTCTGGTCCGATCAAACAGAAGAGCTACTGTAGCACAAATTGCTGAAAAAGTTAATGCCGGCTATGATAGAAAGGTGTCAAACACACAGCGCACTGCAGACCGGTCAGAGTGCCCATGCTGACGCCAAAAGCCTACAATGGACAGGTGAGCATCAGAACTGGACAATGGAAGAAGATGGCCTGGTTTGATGAGTCACATTTCATTTACATCATATGGATGGCTTACCTGGGGAAGAGATGGCACCAGGATGCACTATGGGAAGAAGGCAACCTGGTGGAGGCAGTGTGATGCTCTGGGCAATATTTTGCTGGGAAACCTTGGGTCTTGGCATTCATGTGGATGTTACTTTGACACGTATCACCTAACTAAGCACTGTTGCAGACAAAGTACACCCCTTCATGGCAACAGTATTCCCTAATGGCAGGATAACATGTCCTGCTACACTGCAAAAATTGTTCAGGAATGGTTTGAGAAGCAAGAGTTCAAGGTGTTGACGTGGCCTCCAAATTCCCCAGATCCCAATCCGATCAAGCATCTGTGGGATGTGCTGGACAAACAAGTTCGGTCCACGGAGGCCCCATCTCGAAACTTACAGGACTTAAAGCAGGGATGTCCAATTTTATCCGGAAAGGCCTGGTGTGGGTGCAGGTTTTCATTCCAAACAAGCAGAAGCCACACCTGAGTGTATTGAAAGCCAAGATCAACTAATTAAACAGGTGGAATCAGGTGTAGCTCCTGCTTGATTGGAATGAAAAATGATGGGTAAACTATATTTATATATACAGCTTTGATGGACTCCTGGAAAATATTAAGTAATTATAGTAGATCACTGAGTGTGCATTATGCAGAGAAACACATGCAGAACAATCACCCATTTATATTCTGGTGTAAGGAACAACAGAAAGGTAATAAGGGCTGTCACATAGCAGGTACTGTAGTGTGGGAAAAATGGAAGAAAATACAATAATAAAGATGTATTGTACTTGATTGATGATGGAAAGCTCATAAAGACATTGTCCTTTTTGTTCTCAAACTCTGAAAACTATGCTAAAATACTGTACTTCTGGTTTCATTTCTACTTATCTAACACAAAAATGTTTTTTTTCTCAAAGTGTGAGTGAATGAAGGCTGCTGTTTTTTCTTCCAACAACGGAGAAGTGATGCACTTAAATGTGGATGCTATGAAGTCATTGTTGCTTTCGTGTATTCAGTAAAGCAAAGGAGTTACAACTGTGCCTGCTCTCTCCAATGTTATTGGTCCATTTACCATGTTTGCTGTTTTGAAAAATAAATCACAATGTGCCTCCGATCACAATGCCAAGGGCACGTTCTACTCATCACTTGTGGAGTTAAACTGACTCGATCAACATTGTCTTCTTCTCAGTTACATTAGAATTTACACTGAGTAATGTGTAAGAAAAGTTACAAAGGTCGAAGTTAGAGTCAGGGGTGGAGGTAGTAGTGTGTTTTTTTTTTTTTTTGTATGAAATCAAATGAAATCCAACCACATTTCTCTTGTTTATCAGCGAATCAGACTGGATTCAATCCCTCTGGCATGTTAGGAACAGTATGGAACATGGGTCTGTTCTCTGAGTTCTCATACAGCCTAGCATAGTCATTACTAGCCATTAAAACAGTAGAAATGGAAATCGGCTTTTCTCGAAGGCCAACGCTATTAGCTGATGGCCGAATGGCTAATGCGAGCAGGCGCGTGTAGCATGTCATCACTCCTCGCTGTGGTGTGTCATCACTTTCCACACATCTACTCTCCACTGCAGCGAGCTTATTAATGTTTCAGAGCACAAGCTGGGCGGTTTGACAGAGACATGGACGCTTCACTGTGGCTGTATGAAGAGTTAATGCAGGTGGTGGTGAAAGATGTTCTTTGGATGTTTGCTAGATCTTTATCAGCTTTTTTAAGGTCTTATAAAACAATAATGAACGCCCCATAGATCAAGAAATGGCCACACACTGAGAGTGTGTGTGGGTGTTTTCAACAATGTTTTCAATTTCTCACAACACACCTGATGAGAAAAGATATTGCTCATGCTCGGTATATCTCCTTGGTCGGACAAAAGCAAAAACTGTACGTGAGAGAGAAAGACAGAGAGAGAGAGAGAGAGAGAGAGAGAGAGAGGCACTCTAATGGCTGCCTAGCTATAATCGGTCAGCAGTCTTGGGAGGCCCATAAAAACACCCATAAAAGTAATAATGGCTTCACTGAGGACAAATGAAAAGAGAAGTGAAATCGATGCAGGGAGGACGGAGTAAAGAATAACTCCTGTCTCGCCTTCATTCGACAGCTGCTGGCGACGTCCTTAAAGTACAAACTAAGGAAAAAAGGGAATTTCTTCAAAGATTAGATCAATTAAATAGCATAAATGAATTAAATATAGATTAAACAGCATAGCATGTGTTTTCTAGAGATAAATTTCGACATTTTCTTGATCAAAGTGTAGCACTTTTAGTTTGGGGATAATGAAAAAGAGAAAGCTTAAAACATTTAAAACATGCTAATGTAATTTAGTACAGAGGTACAGTGTGTAGCTGCCTCACAGCTCCAGGATGCCTGGCCTGATCCTGTTTGGTGTTTTACATGTCTTCTACGTGCCCACATTGGTTTCCTCTGGGTTCTCCAGTTTTCCTCCAACCTCTAAAAACATGCCAGTAGGTGGATTAGCTATGATAAATAGTGTAAATCTGCCTCGCACCCCCTGTTCCCGGGATACACTCTGGATCCACTGCGACCCAGACCAGGATAAAGCAATTACTGAAGATGAATAAATGAATTTATTCATTTATTTATCCTCAGTAACCACTTTATCTATTTTTGCTAATATATTAAATGTAGTAATTTTGCTCAAATCAGCATTCAGATGAGGTCATAATTCCAATTTGGTTCAATTCTACCTTCAGAGGAATGGCACAGATCATTAATGTTTAAAATTTATTTAACAATTCATATATTCAGAGACCTCATAGTTAATTGGCTAATATTAATTGCTTCTAATTAGTTTTTTTTTTTAAGCAGGAAGGGGTTGTTAAATAAATGGAAGGCTAGATTTGAATGTCTTTTAAAAACCTTTAAAAGATGAAGCATGCATTAAAAGTAGGAAAAAAGTTAATGAAACTTTCTTCACACAAAAAAATACTGACGTGCTAAAAATGTTGATACACTTCACACACACGCTCACACTCGAAGTCAGGTGCAATGTCAAGCTAAATGGGGAATTTTAGACAGACAGTCTCATTAACACTTAAAATCATTTGCATGGAGGGAGAAAAAAGCTGCTAATTCATGACGAGAAGCAAGAGTAGAGTTTCAGAAAGTTTTGGATTGACACGCTAGTCCGTATTGCACTTATCATACGTAGTGTAATGTTGATCAGTGTAATTATCATCACTGTCATGATTATCATCACCACTGTTACTATCTGCGTTTCACTATGAGCAGATGGTGAAGACAAAAGCAGCTATTACAAATTAGTTTTTTTTCACAGGATGTTCACAGGATGTTAATAATAAATCCTTGGGAAAAAAAAAGTGATGCATGATCGTAGGTCATATTTGGCCATGTTTGAAATTCAGAATAACAGCCTTGGGTATTCATCCTTCTACATTTTTCCATACTTCCCAGTCTAACCCATTTCATGCGTCTCCTTCAGACAATTATAAGCATCTATTATTATACCTTGGCATAATATGGCTGTTTATTAAGGGCTGTTTATGTTCATTTGGTGTAATTGCTCATTGTGTTATCCTAGAATTAAGTTAGCTGATCAAGTTTAATACAGTGGATCAGCAGCTAGCCGTCTGTCTGGGAATAAGATGATGGAATATGTCTCAAGGCAATGAAAAGATGGCACTAATATTTCATTCGGGCTCATTTATGTAATTGAGAGTCAAGGGATGCTTACGCAGTCTTGTCAGCGTTTACTTTAGCATGATTTTGTTGTTTATTTAAAAGAGAATGAATGCACTATGGGCCGTATCCAGAGTCGGTGACTTAAGTTCAAAAATTACATCAATATTTACACTGGGAAAGTTTTTGCTTTCTTTTAAATGCTATTAATTAATGACTACTTCATATTATTCCCAAAAGGCATTCCATTTTTCTGTTTTTTGAGTGAGGCCAAAAAATATATATTTGAGTATGAAACTGAGATGATAGAGATGAAACTGTTAGACAAACTGCCGCTGGATATAATACCGCTCCTCGCTGGGGCTGCCGAGTTGCTTAACAGAAAAGCATTCACCTTATTGTTGGGAGATTTCAGGTTCAGATCCTGACAATGCCACAGCCATCCATGGCACAGAGTCCTAGAGAGCTTAAAATTGGTCTTAGAAAGCAAAATTGGCCATGCACTTGGGTGGGAGGAATTACTCTCTCTCCTGTCAATCAGAGGAACGCTAAACAACTGCAGGTGTCTGTGAGCATAGGTATGTGGAAGAAGGCAGATAGCACTTTCCTTAAAATGTGTTATGCTGCACGAGCTAGATGCAGTAGGCTGGATTCAGGTATCTTGTACGAAGCACTGTTAGCCTTCACCGTCCCCGATTGGTAGCTGTCGTGTAATAGGGTAGATCTAGTTGGTGGGTGGGAATTGGCAGATGACCAAATTGGGGAGAAAATGGGGGAATAAAACTACCTTATTCCTTGCTTAATAAAAGTCCAAGGTCTGAATTACTCAAGAGAGACATGCTTCTGTTTTTGGAAAACTCTGCTTCATGCAAATGTCTGAATGGTGTTTACTGTATGTCTGTAGTTACACGTGATGTGGGTAATATTGTGGTATTAACTCCTCAGTACACACTCTGAATATGGCCCAATATCATACACTGAATTATGACATTCAACATTTTCAGGCATTTTTTTACATACCAATTTTGTTTTGCAGTAAATGTGCCTTATTATAGATATTAAATAGAATATATTTATTAGGCTAAATGGACCAATAATGCGAAGCAAAAACCATGATTCTTGAACTTCAATTTGTTGTAGCGCTGCTAACGCAAATTGAACTCTAATGGAAAGCACAATAAAAACTGCGCCACCAAATTTAACTTGTGCGATGTGTGTACGTTTGTGAACAGGAGGGTGTATATCCAATACTCAAACCAGACATAAACTGCTTGAGGTAGAGCACATGTTCACACACAGATTGCACAGCGTAGCTGATTGAGTTAGTGCTGGATGCGAGTATGTACGTGCGATGAATCTAGACGTGCCATTGCATATCAGGGACCTGCAGATTTTTGCAGTGCTCAGCCCGAACACAAGACGACACAGACGAGACCCGACAACCTCAAACGTAAATTAACAGGTTCCGCCAACACACATTCCGAGTCAACACACACTATTCAGCAACCAAGAATTTATATTCACTTATCACTCATATTTCACAATTTTCTTTCAAAGAACTTTTCCTTTATCTGCATATGATCACTAAGGAAAAAAAGTCGCAATGTGCAAGGCAGCATCACTGTCTCAGCAGCCAACATCTGAAGACAAAAAAAAAAGACTTGGAAAGGGCAAGCGACACAAGAAGAACAAGAAGAAGAAAGAGAGAGAGAGGGAGAGAGAGAGGGAGAGAGACAGAGAGCGATAGAAGGTGAAAGACGCTCACAGCCGCCCACTCTTGGCTTGTCACAGAAATAACACGCTTGCTCCTGCATCTTTCTTCAGTTTAGCTCTCTTCCACACCACACTGTCAGATGCATTTATTTATGGCTTTAGTCCTTTTTTATAACTTTAACCTCTACTGCTGACTGACATTGAGACTTATTTTCAGTAGCACCTTAAAAATCCAATGCAAACACCTAACACACTAACACAACATAACTGAAACAATGAGTAAACAACAGATGCAACTGTGGGGGGAAAAAACTGCAAACTTCAACTGCCTTTTCAGTTGCAATTAACACCACCGTGCCTAACATCAGTCACTGCTAATAAAGAAGACGAGAACGTGAGAGGAGAAAAATCTTGTAGTTTCAACATGTAGCTGTTTAAATTGTGTCACCGTTTAAAAAAAAAAAAAAAAAAAAAACATCAGATCTCTCAATCTAATTTGCGTCTTCTTCATGTTCTCTAAATGGCAGCGGCTCACAAATGCAAATCTCTCAGAGTGGGCACACATTCAATTAGCGCTCCATTCAGTGTGAATACACAGTATTCTCGCGTCATCCCTGCAAGCCCTGCGAAATTCTCATGTTTAAGTTAAATACATTGATGATGAAGTTGAGGGGTGATGTGTGTATATGTTTGTGTGCAGCCTTATTGATGGGGTTCTGAATGGACCATAAAAAAATAAAAATTAATAAATCATCCTTACGGTTCCTCCCACTCTGAAGGACCATATCCTCATCACAGTACAGCATCTGAAAAGAAAAAAAAAAAAAATCCTGCAAACTGAAATCAGCCAGACATAGATAAAGATCAGTGTATGTTGTTGCTGCATTGTCTGAGCATGATATTTATCTCTCTATTCCTGGATCAAAATTAAATGGACGTGAATTTACCCATGACCTACATCTGTGAGTACCACTAGTTTGGAGTGTACACTCCATTCAAGTGAGCCCTCCAAAGAAGTGCAGGTGGCTGGTGGAGAACACATAATCCCCACAGTCGAAATAACTGAAGAGTCCTGTGGAATTGAGGCCATTTATGGAGTTAACCTATTGTCAGGGCATATAAATGCAATTCACCAACAGCACGCGTGTAGTACTCTACACTTCTCAAGAGGCTTTTGGAGGATGGCAGAATCATTTTTAATTGTGATTTGCCAACAGTGAAAAAGCAAAGGAGAGAGAGCAAGAGAGACAGAGTGAGAGAGAGGGAGAGAGGGAGAGAGATCACAGTAACAGATGGCCAAGCATCGCCAATGTTATTTTTGTCGAAGCCTGCAACTTCTACACAGGTGGGTGAAAAAGGGCATCTTGTCATAAGCGCCGGGAAGAGAATAGTGGGAGGATGAGTGTAAAGCAGCTCCCTTTGAAGCGGATTGAGAAAAATGCACAGTAATGACGAGATGACACACTAACCTTTAAATTGAATACCGTAACACCACCCAGATGCTTAAATATAACTTTCTTTCATTCTCATAACCACGTTCACAGTCGACTGTTTTCACAATTGGCCCTGAAATCAAGTGGAGGCGGTGAGAACGCTGAAATGTTTACTCATATAGCTCAGGAAAGTTGTCGCTCTATTCATAGTGGGCTGAGATTTGGTGATTAATAGCACTGCCATTCATATACATAGTAGCCTATTTATGCAAGCCTATAGATAGAAAAAGGTAGGTTGGAACATCGAGCGTACAGTCATCACGGAGGCGGCAACTTATTTCCACATTTTGCTCATTAAACGGAACTGACCCAAGTGTCAACTAAGATTTTCCCTAAATATGCTGGCGCAGTGTGTAGCAACTGGACGTCCAGCACCTCAAAACTAGAGAACAAGGCAACACTTCTTACTGGGGAAAGCTCTGACAAGTATGTGTGTGTTCATTTTATGATGGATTTTATGCCTGGTGGCTAGGTGACCTTACGGGTTTAGACCAGTGGTTCTTAGACCCTTTAACTGTAAAATAAATACCATAGACATTTATTTTATGAACATAACCCAATTATTCAAATATTAGTCTCATTATTTAAATGCCAACAACAATATTCCAGCTATTTACTGGAGACTCAGAGCTTTTTAATAAACTGAACTTCTTTCAAGAGAACACATTAGGTCTCACATTATTTACAGGCCAACTTCTTTTTTGAATTATTGAGGTTTGGAATAAACCCATTCAATTCAAGTGGCCAGTCCAAAATAAATAAATAAATAAATCACTGAACTGGCTTTGGTTCATACTACTGTTTAGTACTGTTTCAAAACTTGACCAAAGCTGATATGATATTAATTTGGAAAGCTCTGACAAGTGTGTGTGTGTTCATTTTATGATGGATTTTATGCCTTACTAATCAACTAAATACTGTTGCTCTAGTTTGTCTGGTGTATTTCACCTGACACAGCTTAAAATTGTTAAGGTTAGCTTGAAGCCATGTCTTTTATTTCAGCATAAATTAACACTGTGTTACTTTCTAATGAATGCGTTATTGTAAATGTATTTTCACAATCATACTTTAAGCTTATACTTTCTGATTTTCTGTAATTCCCATTTACAGCCTTGAGAGTGTTGATTTCTGTTACATCTCCAACACTAGGCATGAGGTGGGAATACACCCCGGGTGGAATGCCAGTCCATCACAGGGCACCACACACACATATTCACACACTAGGGGTAATTTAGCATATCCAATCCACCAACTGGCATGTTTTTTGGGACGTTGGAGAAAACCAGAGAACCCAGAGGAAACCCGTATGGAAATGGGAAGAACATGCACAGAAACTCCACAAAGGCAGCTCAGGATCAAACCAGGGACCCTGGAGCTGTGAAGTGGCAAGACTACTACTATTACTATAGTTCATTTTAATAAGTGACTTAATAGTATCAGTAGTAGTAGAATACTTGCTTAAGACTGCAGACTGTAGCTAGGTTTATGCTCATTTTCATCAAAACATACAGTTAACTTGCATAACACTGATTTACTGCCAGTTTCCATTTGTATATGTATGTTTGTATATGTATAACAATTACTGTACATCAGCAATATGCAGAAAAGTGTGATGCCTATATAGCAATGAAAATCTGGTTGAATTTAAGTAAAGCAAAGTACAGTACAGTTAATTTTATATACCTATACCCTATTTACTGGAAACATACATTGGATTACAATTAAATTTGTTTCTTACATGGCGGACACATTGCCATGTCTGCAGCTTCACCTAATGCGGCTACTGGTTACTGGTTTCCTATATCTATATGCACACCAGTTCTTTCAATCTGAAAGATCTAAAGCCTATTGCACCTAATTTGCTTTCAGTGGCCATTAAAACGCACTCAATGTAAATGCACAATGCCCAGATGGAACATTCACTCATAAGAGACCCTGAAACACACACTCTGCACTTCTTAAATGGATTTATTATGGATCCAGTAAACACCAAATGACAGATCAGTGCAAGCAAACAAGGCAAGTACAATTTAAGTTCTTTTCATAAATACTGAAGCTCACAGAGCTGACTTAAGGCTGGGTTGTTAAGGACTCGTTCCAGCCGGTTCCCCTCATTTCGATTCATTACATTTTTATTCATTGATTCATCTGCATTTTCCCCCTTCACTGACCATTTTCAGCATGCCTTCTGCTGTCCAAGGTTCATTAGATCATTCATTAGATTCATTAACGGGGAAAGTGTGTTAAGTACGCCTGGAGACACACATTCAGGAATGATGTAATGCCAAATTCAAGAAGATGTAGCACAGCACAGAAAGGGTAGAGAACTGTCTCTGTAAATGAAATCTGCTTTTAAAAAAATAATAATAATACATTTCTTAGGTCAATGTCTTAATTATTTCACCAAAAATTCATGGTAAAAAAACAACAGGTAGTTCATTTTTGCTTGCAAAATTATGAGGAACCTGACGTTCCTGGCATCCATAACCTCCTGACAGCTCTTTTAAGCATCAAGACAAAGATGAGAGAACATTTTTCATTTATTATTTAATATTACTTTATTCTTTTTGTCTTGTTAAGCTCAGCAAAGTTAGAAAGGTCTGACCTTTTGGGAAGAAGCACAGAACCCATTCCATGTGTTTTGAAACCTGACTCAAAACCTGTTCTGATATTCATCATAGGTGCAGAGGGTAAGGATATGAAACTTAACTACGAGCACAAAACTACATTTGCATTACAAAACACTGCAAAATCAACAAGAAACAACAAAATCTGTAATGGTTTCCTTTTTTTTTTTTTTTTTTACACCAATGTACTATAGGAAGCCAAGATTCAGCAAATCATGGAGTGACAAAACCAACAGAATGACACTTTATCGAGCCTCCTAATGAAGTCTTAATACACAGCACATACATTAAGAATGCATACAGTATATTAATAGCAACCAAACAGGAATAATTTGTAAATAAATGCTAAAAGGTGCTAAATAAATAAATCTGTTATTATCCTGATCATTTCCAGAGATAGCTATAAGTTCGAATTATTCATGCAGTGTCAAAACATTTCAAATAGACATATACCTATTTGCCAAGTTTTTAGAAATGGAAATTATGCATACATAAATAACATGGATATTAGATAACCAGATAGGTATTAATTAAAAAAACTAGTGACAGATTAATGTGTGTGTGTGTGTGTATGTGGGCATCCTCTTGACCTGTTTAATGAGCCTCATGCTGTGCAGTTTCCTGGTTCAAATCGAGGCCACTCCTTTCAAGTGTGAGTGCCACAAGCTCTTCAACATACGCCACCACGATTGAATTCCAATTATTCTGATCACTGAGAACTCAAAACGCAAAATGAAGACATCTCAAGTTGACTAATTGGTCTCAGGAGAGACAAAGATTTTCAAACAACTTCATTTCAGTGAGGAGAAGCAGACAGGCCTAAAATGCTCAACCAGGCAAATCTGAATCATGTTCGGTTCAGTATCTCAAATGCTGTAATACGCATTCAATCCTCTCCAGATCCTGGCTGTACCTGCTTACAAGGTTGATTTGTTCTCCAAGTGTATCTACCAGACTATCACACACACACACACACACACACACACACACACACACACACACACACACACACGGCAAGCTGAAACCAGGTAGGGAAAGTGGCCTTTGCAAACCACTATCGCTTAAGGAGCGATTGTCGCTTAGCTCGTCTCGCCTTTCAAACCGCCCACAAACCTTCCTGAAAGCAACGGCTCGATTGCAGACCACAGATATAAACCTCCTTTATTCTTTCATTTTTATCCCTTCATCGTCACCGTCACCCATCCCTCCTCCCGCTCTGATAACAGCCAGCGCTTTTTGTGAATACTTCGAGCTCGACAGGCTGATCAGATTTCTCGGGCCGATCGATGTAAAAGTATACGATCCCGTCCTAAAGCTGTGATTGGATGATCGCGTGTTGAACATTCGCATGCCTGCACTCTAATTGGGTGAAACCGCTCTGCATGTGCAACGGGGTAGAAATGGCTGCTTCAGGCCAAATCCTCTTCTGAAGAGAGTGGCATGGGTTGAGAAATCAGTTTAGAATTTTGACTTTATAGTCTTAGAAATAAAGGTATCAAACTGAACTCTTCTTTGTTGCTGGGGTGAGATCTTCAAGTGGACATATTTTGTACCTTTAGTGTGTATCTTTTACCATAAACCATTTCTGAGAGTGTAGAAACTCTGAGAAATCAAAAAGTTTTTCCACTAGCATTGTTTTCTACCTTGAATTTAAAATCCAAAATCTTTTCTGCATCCAAAAACGAATCTCATACATTTGGAACTGTGAGTAAAACAGCTTGGAGGTGTTGGAAAAATTCAATATTATAACCCACACAACCAGCAACTCAATGGCCAGTCAGAAGCAGACTAAAACCCATCACATTTTAACTCTCCCAACCCTAAACCCTGCTTTTAATTCCCATCAAGACTACCACTGCCAAACTAAAACGCAAAGGTTTTATAAAAAATTCTTACATCATAACCTTAAATTGGTCTTAAATTATTTTTGATATTGTCAAAAATGGTAACACATTTGTGTTTCCTTAATTAATGCTTAACTACTTACTAACTTTGCAGTAAGTAATCGCGTGTTACCAAAGTAGTTCCTATTGTAGTTGATAAACTACGATGTTGACTAAAGTGTAATGATTTATTAACTACTATTACGTTACTATGTTGACAAAGCCATGTAGAGAAAGATTAACCGCTGATATGTTACCACTGATAAGTACTGTGACAACGTGTTGTTTCATTTTTTAGTAAAAAAGTAGTATGGTATTTCCATATCAGTTCTCCATTAAATACTCCTCAATGTAATAAACAGCAATTCTAATGAAAATATAATAATTTACTATATAAATTGATCTAATCATCTGTGCTGACAAAACTTGACTTATTATTAAAATGACTTATTATGGAGTTACTAGCGATGGAGTAAAGGTGGATTAGGTAATTTGTTTTCTTTTTATTTTTAATCATGTTTTACATATGGTTCAGGTTATTTGTACAAGTAAAGAATTAAAAAATTGACTATTTCAAATTTGGATTGTAAGCTCTGTGAATGATCAAGGATCAAATAAGGATCATATGTGAAAAAAAGAAAAACAACCTAGTGGCTGCCAGGTTTATCATGTATTGGTCATTTTCCTGGCTATATGTTTTGAGTTTGGGACCAGAAATGTATATGGACATAAATAAATAACTTATTTTTTATTGTAGATTTTAGCATATTTTCATAAATAGATATAATTTATCTAATAACATGCATGTATACTGTATGCTGTAAAAGCTTTTGAAAACTTCCCAACACTGCATATTTTGCATGCTTTGCAATGCCAGTATCTTTATTTATATACGTATGACATATTATTTACAATAAAACTATTCCCTATTTGCGTATCATGGGATACCGTCACACCCATAAACCCTTTATTTCTGTTTCACGAATGCAGTTTTGCCTTTAAAGCTTTAAAATCTTAACACAATTTAATCGTATTTAACATTGACTTGCCCAGTGATTCACCGCCTACACAATGTCTGGTCATGTGACCTTTCAGGGAGAACATGGCCTAATATTAAAAAGTAAGGTACTGACATTCATATTACAGATGTATAAAATCTCAGCGTCATGAATATGATATGACGCGGACAGTCTCAAGTTAAAAGTGATTCCTGTCAGCATGATAAAACTGAATTAAGAAGTCAAAGATGAACAGTTTATTATTTCACCATTGTTGACTTACTTTACAACTGTGTGTTTATCTTTGACTCTGATCATCCCTAAGTACAGTTGAGACGAGTCTACAGAGGGACCTCACAGCTAGAACTACAGAGAAGCCATTCTTCATTCAATCTCTCTCTCTCTCTCTCTCTCTCTCTCTCTCATGTAGGTCTGTGTTTCCAACTGTGCATTAACTTTGACACCAAAACACAGCAAACCCTCATATTCCAAATTCCAATTCATATACCACATCTGCTAGATCCCCAGCTGACACACACACACACAAACACACACACACACACACACACACACACAAACCAATCCACTTGTGAAAATGTCAGGGGCAAATTATCATCACCCTAAATTATTATTATTACTATATTCTGTGAAGAGACGCACAAACTATCACCTTTTTATGTATGTTGGAGGGTGGGGGTGGTTAACTGCCATGATTATGGCTTTTCATACACCTATAATACCAGAAAAGAAAAGGAAGAAGAAGGGATAAGGACAAGAGAGACAAAGAAAGGAAGCGCTTACACTAGTCAAAAAAGATGAAGAGTGTGTATATTAGCCAATAAGAACAAGACAGTAATGAACAAGAATTAGAAAATGGGCACTATTAAAAAAAATAGTACTCTCCAGTCAACAAGAACAAAAGGACACAGGTACTATTCAATAAGAAGGTGAAAGCAGGCACTAGTCATTAAGAAGAAATTACAATGGTAGAACACTGACATTCTCGATGACATAAAAGAGAAAAATAAATGATTACCAAAAGGGGTGAAAAAAAAGGTTAGAACATTAAGACAATGCAAAACAGTAGATGAAACAGAAATAGTAGACTGGCAAGAAAGTTTGTAATTGTTTTGGTGCCATTTACCCACCTGAAAATGTATTATTATTATTATTATTATCATTATTATTATTATTATTATTATTATTATTATTATTATTATTATTATGTGAGCTTGGCCTTAATGCCTTAACAGATCGTCTGTAACTGCTAACTTTTTAATTAACATAAAAACATCGATATGACGGACATCACAAATCTGTCCCTGGCACCACGCCCTCTGACATCAGTGCTAGCTATAACAGGATTATATTAATGTACTCATTCTGACATGATATTGTTTCCATAATAACAACTTACATAGAATCTTATAAAGCAGACGCTCCACCTGTTTATTTATGGAAGGAGTCTCCAGTGTCAGTGCTTTGTAACGATCAGTAAGCTTTGCTTCATGGAAGAGTCTCCTGGTTAGAGGATTTTCTGTATGTTTCTCTGTAACATGACAAACTGTCTTTTTATTATTAAGTTATTAAAGTTATTATGTTTTATGTATATATTAAGTTTATGAAAAAAAGAGAAAAAAAGAGAGAGACTGGTGAGGGAGCACCTGTTTATAGTGGTTATAATTTAATTGATAACTGGAGCTAACTTGTTTCTTGGATGTTCTAAAACATTAAATGTAACTCTAAGTGGTTAAAAGTACAATGTGTGTTTTTTTTTTAATAATTAAAACGTTGGAATCATTGTAAAATTGCTGTGGTATAAGAGAAATAAAACACATCGGGATGTGCAATTATTGGAAAATAATCTACCTCGGGTTGCTAACAGTAATTCTGCTTCACATTACACTATAGTGTCTATGATTATTTTCCTATAACATCATGCCCTGAATATTTGAGCCGTTATTCATTCTGGTGTGCCCAACATCACAGAAGTAGGTTATATTGCAATGGTCTCAGTGAGGTGCTAATTAGCTGTTTACCCATTTACATAAATTCAGTAGTTTACACAAAAAATGAGACTGAAATGTATTGCCATTAGACACTACATGTATCTGATATGTCTAGTCCTGGATCATGGAGTGTGTTCCGCTAATATGTTTCACTGCCTTACAGCCATCTGTCACTCTCAGGCAAAAGCTCCATTAATGTCTGTTTATTTATAAACCTATTTTACTATATACCTCTATATTTACCTTTGTTATAATGAGAGGTCAATAATGGCCATAAAACCGAAACAAATGCAGTTAATTGTTCTTTATTTAACTTATGTTCTTGGTTAAAAAAAAAAAGAACGAAAGAAAGAAAGAAAGAAAGAAAGAAAGAACAGACCACAACTTGCAACTTTTTTTGTGACGTACTTAATTGTATATTTTATAGTGCTTCATTTTTCTATTTCTCCTCTATTTTGATCTGTAACTCAATTATAAATGAGGGCTCATCCCTCACAGTGCTTTCCAAGATTTAAATGAATTTCTATCAGCAGAGCTTGAAATTAATGGTGTCCTGTCATATTAATAAAATTAATACGGAGTGGATTGCAGGACGGTTAAAAAACCTAATGAGACAATGACTTCTGGCAGCAGCCTTCCAACATCTGTCTCACCAGGGGCCGGATTCACAAAAGTCAGCATGAGTTACAACTAAAGTGTTTTGCTGTGTAATTTGATGAACTAAAAAAATCCTTTAAAAAAGAGAACAGTCCCTTAAAACATTACAGATTATCCAGGGTAAAAAAAAAAAAGGTGATTAAAATGTCGACTTGACGTTCTCTCTCTCTCTCTGCTATCGGGAGGATCCTTGAGCATGGTACAAATTACAATATAGAATTACAATCATTTAGTGTCCTTAAAAAATCTAAATAGGTGGCCTTGGTCAATAGGACATTCATTGCTAAGTAGTGCACAGAACATATTCACTACAGTCTAGTGGTGGTGTGTCTCAGGTTGACCCGTCCTTTAATACTCGACCTCTCCATTAGCTCTTAGCTTTTGTGTCCATCTCTTAGTCTCGACTCTGTTTACTGGTTCCTCGGTCTCTCTCACACACACTCACACACATCCGTTCCATTCAGTCCCAGTAAGACGAGCTGACTTGCTTTATCGAGCATGCCAGGGCGGGCGAGTCACCTTAGCTCCCTCGCTCTGTTTCTCCCCCTTTTTCCTCTGTCCCTCGTTCTTCTTTCGCCTCCTCTCGCTCGCCGTCTGCATTTGGGGCACAATGGCGTTCCCACACACGAGGCATCAGGTTAGAGTGCCACTCTCACCTCCTCACATTACGGCTTTCAGGATGGAGTGAGAGACAGAGGGACAGAGAGAAAAAGAGAGACAGTTCTTCCTCATCAGTCAGCGGCTCTGCTGGAGTGTCCCTCCTCACTGACTGGCGTTTGACTGACACAATACAGGCCTTTACCATAGGGAGTATGGAGAGGCTTTTAGCAGCTTTTAGCTCACACCCACCCACACACACACACACACACACACACACACACACACACACACACACACAGACATATCCTCTGTATGTACACAAACACACACACAAACCGACACACACCACAGCCAGGAATTAATTGCAGGAAGGATTAGGAAATATGCTAAATAAAATCACTGCGTGATCTGTAAAATTAAATTGATAAGTGCGACACGCTCATGCATGTTGGGTGGATGCCAGGCAGTAGTAGAAGCAGCGGTAGGTATTCAAAATCTCTCCTTTAATTATTATTACAGTATAAATTAGCCAAGCATTCTGGCTTAGCCAATGCCGCTGAAAACTCTCACTTACAGGGAAAGTATATGCAGGTAAAGGCATCCAATCATGTAAACATGGTGTCAGTCTTCAGTCTCTTCCTGTGTGTTTTTTTTTTTTTTAAAACATATCCAAGATATCAGAGGACACATTAACAGACGCTGAAGTTTCCGTCCTCTTCTCTTCATGATCATTATTCACACCATTCACACCATCTCTCTTTGTCCAGCTGTAGTTTTTGGCTCCTCAGAGCACACAGCATTCCCTATTTCAGACTTCTTTCTCAGAACTGAATTGAAGAAGAGACTGATATTCTTAAATTTATGTGGCTGAGCCTTCATCACTAATGCATCTAGCCTAGTAGCTTTCAAACAGAAACTGGAAAAATGCACTACCCGATCAGCTAATCCTGTTTGTTCCCACAGTAGCTGGCAGCCAATAATATGCGAATAAACAAATGAAGGGACACGTTCATTTGACATCTGGGGTGGTTAAATATGTAGGAATCACCCATGAATAAACATTTGGAACTGTCATATATGATTTCACTACGTTTTTGTTTGTTTGGCTTGTTTTTATTTAAGGCAAGTTTTTTTTTTTTTTTTCATGCGGGTGTGAGGGAGTGGACGGATATGAAGCTCATAGAACAAAAATCCCAGATTTTATTAACATGACTATACATTTGTTAGAATATATTTTTTGGCATGTACAAACAAAAATAATAACCAGGTGAAGCTGGTTTAAAAAAACTTTCCTGCACACATCTCTGGTTGAGACCAATTATGCACTCGAGTGATGTAGCTGAGGCTGAGGAACTTCCATATACAGAATACATAGACCCTGATGATGGTGCTGGTGTTTCAACCTCTGGGTTTTTTTTTTTTTTGCAGTGTTTTTTGGTGAGTCTGGGGCATAGTTTTTGGGCTCATATTTAATAAAAAAAAATCCAGTTTAGGCTGCTCCCACTTCATGAAATAAATACAGATATGTGAAAACAATTAAATTAGAATCCAGGTACGAATACTGCACTTTGGAGCACTACACAGTTACACTCGTAACAGACACACACAAAAAAAGTAAAATGTACTAATCTACATGTTTGATGAACTTTACTTGAATTGTTCCTTCAATTTACTTATTGCTTTTGAATTTTTGTATTCATTTTGTTTTTTTTGGTTTTATACATACCATAATTTTCATTTGAGAAACTGACAATTGCATCAGTACATTTGTGGAAAAATCAACATTAAAATCCTGTAGATCTATGTTTAAATTCTAATCATCTAAAATTATTTTGACTGATATTATTTTAATCTTTCACTTTACTATTGTCAAGTGGGGACAAAATGAGTCAGGCCCTAACACCGACCCACAACCTTCAAAATCTAGCAAACGCCAGCCATGGCTATGAAATGACAATGTATATTTTGTAGAAAAGCCAAACATACACACACAAACACCTGCTCATGATTACAATTCACAAGACGCACTCCACATAAAGTATTTTGATACACATTAAGCAAGTCTGCCATACACTCTATACATATGTACTTTGAAATACACACCCACACCCCCATTTCAATCCACACAGACAGCCAGTTACCAAAGTTGGCCTAAACTCATGGCACCATACACCCATATACACATTACAACACACATCAAGAAGACTTGTATAGAAAGTCTGAATATACTCTGACACACAACCATCCATAACCTCACACACAGAGACAGACAGCAGGGTGGGTCAAAGCCCTGGAGTGTGTATTAAGCTTCACAATGGCCTCCTTCATCCTCTCTGGTATGCATCTCAGACAGCTAACCTCCGTTTTCACTTTTTCAAAATATCATCAATCACCGTCACCCACACACACATGCAGGCAAGCAGGCAGGAGCGTCCCACTGAGTCTCATATGGGGTTAATTACAGTGTTCATCACAGGACACACACATGCAACACTGCCATTGTACATCAGGTCCCACTGGTGTTGATCAACATGTTGTTGGATGAATTGCATTGTTCACAAAATTCTGAAAATGTACATTGCATTAAAGTAACTGATGTTGATATTAAACATGGTTTGATAAGTAGCACTTGCAGCAACAAAACCCGCTATGGAAACCGATTGCCTTATGATCCCTTACTGAATTTTTCAGAATTATCGGGTTTTTTTTCATCTCATTTTTGTTTTGGCCAACAGTATGTATAATGCATGTTCCTTTTTCAGTGTTCTGTTCAGACACAGAGTCAGAGTCTGGCTGCAACATAATAAATCCACAATAAAAGGTGCATCTCGAGTTCTCCCAAATCTCTAAATGCTGAAGGATGACTGAGAAACAGCATTTTCATTTTTAGCCATTTGTGAGAAAATCATGTGTGTTTTTCACATGGCTTGATGTCCTGCCATCATAGACAATAAATGGAGATAAACAGCACTTTAAACAGGTTTCTGAGTCAATCCCACTTTCCCCATTAAATGAATTGCCTTTACATTTTACTGTTAACCAATAAACATAAAGCAGGTAGTTAAATTTAGTGATTGACTGAAGTAGTAGATTACATAAATAAGTAAACATCAGAGAAAATAAAGAAAATGATTTAGACTGTAACTACATAAAACCAAACAGGAATATGCAAATGCACAGCATTATAACTTTTATATCCAAATACTCTTTCTCTGATCTAAATTATTTAATTATTCACTATTTTACAGATATTACAACAGAAACAATTTGATTAAATAATTAACAAAATGATTAAACATCACTCCACATTGAGGCTTAATCAGGAAAGATAGAAAAGACAAAGTGTCAAATGTTCACTGAAAACGTTTCTCTTCACGCATTTTCTATTTTTTTCTACTCCTTACAGATATTTTTATGTTACTTTGTGTTGCATACTTGTAAAACAACCCCACGTGTTAGAAAAGTGCTAGATAAATCAAACTCATTATAAATAAATAAATTAAATGAATAAATGGTAATGTATAGCCACCAGCTTTTGTAGACGCTTTATAAATGTTAGAATGATATTGTCAGGACTTGGAGAAGTTTCTGAAATATTAGTAGGAGGTTAAGCAATATGGCTAACGGCTCTTGTACTACTATTAGCATGTGATTTAACAATATGGCTATCAGCTCTTACAGACATTTCTGAGATGTTAGCAAGAAATAAACCAACATGGCCATTAGCTCTCATAGAAGCTCTGTGGATATTACGCTAGGCTTTCTCACTGATCCTCTCATCAGTGGTGTGTGGTAGAAAGTCTGAAAAGGTGCCGTTTCTGCCTTCACACACTCCAGATGAATCTGATTTTTTTTTTGTACTTCTAATGCTAGTAAAATTAAACTTCTTGGGAGTGAAGTATTACAAGAAAAATGGGGGATTTAAACAGCAAATAAAGGACAAAGGAGCAAAGAAAAAGAGAGCCGACCCTTCCTCACCCCTCAACACACAGATCTGCCTCATCTGTGAATAGAATTTCAAGCAAGCACCAAAATCATTTATCAGAGCAGATGAAGTTATTTTAAAGGAGAAGTAAAAGTGATGGAAGCAACCACACATCAGACTTGGAAGAACTAAGAAGACAGATGTAAGCGGAGAACCTCACACACACGTTTGGTCTCGTTTATTGATGACGGCTCTCGGTTTCAAAATAGCTCTGATGCAGTCGATGCTACTGTACTCTGAATATCCAGAGACTGCCTTGAAGTAGAACTAATGATGTATTGTGATAAAATTAGGTCCAGAAGCACTCACACACACAGATCTCTCGAAGGATGGTAGATGAAGGCAGCAGATGTGTGTGATTAATGGATTGACAGAGGACTGCGGAGCAGAAACGGGAAATGTGTTCAACATTAGCAAGCACAGATGGGCTCACTGGAGATCTCCACACACACCCATTGATTCACACAATGACGCATACGTTCCATATGATGTAAATATGCAGTATAGCGCAAGATGGTCTTTCACCCACAACTGCTGTTTAGGTTGTACACATATAAACCATTTTACTTCAAAAATGGTAAGAAAAATCTATAAAGTCACCAAAAGTGCTGTTTCCATTAACTATTGTTAGTATGTTCATTCATGTCGTATGTCCAGTACACACCATATTTTCTGGACAATAAATCACCCCAGAGTATACTCATAGATGGAATATACACTCATGTCCACTTTAAATGGAACACCTGTACACCTGTTCATTTATGCAGATATCTAATCATTCAATCATGTGGCAGCAGCACAATGCATAAAATCATGCAGATACCGGTCAAGAGCTTCAGTTAATGTTCGCATCAAACATCAGAATGAAGAAAAAGTGATCTCTGTGACTTTAACCGTGGCATGGATGTCGGTACCTGATGGGCTGGTTTGAGTATTTCAGAAACTTCTGATCTTCTGGGATTTTCACACACAACAGTCTCTAAAGAATGGTGCGAAAAACAAAAGCCATCCTGTGAGCGGAGGGTCTGAGGTGGACAGGCTACAACAGCAGAAGACCACATGCACTCTTGTCAGCCAACAACAAAAATCTGAGGCTATCATGATGCCCAAACTGGAAGGTTGAAGACTGGAAAAAGACTAGGTGATTTTTTTTTCTAATCTTCAGAAAAGTTGAGGCCATCAGTCAACAGCACTTGTTTCAAAAATACTTCCGGCTTATATACAGTCAGGTCCATAAATATTGGGACAGTGACACAGTTTTGGTAATTTTGCCTCTGTACACCACCACAGTGGATTTGAAATGAAGCAGTCAAGATGTGACTGAAGTGTAGACTTTCAGCTTTAATTCAAATGGTTTAACAAAAATATTGCATTAACCATTTAGGAATTACAGCCATTTTTTACAGAGTTCCTCCATTTTCACAGGCTCAAAAGTAATGGGACAAACTAATATAATCATAAATATTAGGATTATTTTTATTACTTGGAGGTAAATCCTTTGCAGTCAATGACTACCTGAAGTCTGGACCCCATGGACATCACCAAATGCTGAGTTTCCTCCCTTGAGATGATTTGCCAGGTCTTTACTGCAGCCATCTTCAGTTGCTGCTTGTTTGTGGGTCATTCTGCCTTCAGATTTGTCTTCAGTAAGTGAAAAGCAGCTCAGGTGGGTTGAGGTCAGGTGACTGACTCGGCCATTTAAGAACATTTAATTTCCAAGCTCTTGGGCTGCTTTCACAGTATGTTTTGGGTTTTTATCCATCTGTACTGTGAAGCGCTGTCCTATCAGTTTTGCAGCATTTGACTGAATCTGAGCAGAAAGTATAGCTCTGTACACTTCAGAATTCATCCTGCTACTTCTATCAACAGTCACATTATCAATAAACCCCAGTGACCCAGTTCCATTGGCAGCCAAACATGCCCATGCCATAACACTGCCTCCACATGTTTGACGGATGATGTGGTATGCTTTGGATCATGAGCCCTTCCTTTCCTTCTCCATACTTTTCTCTTCCCATCATTCTGGTACAAGATAATCTTGCATCAGAACTGGTCAGGCTTTTTTTAGAGGTTTTTTAGCAAAGTCTAATCTGGCCTTTGTGTTCTTGAGTGTTATCAGCGGTTTGCATCTTGAGGTAAACCGTCTGTATTTACATTCATGAAGGTGGCTCTTGATTGTAGACTTTGACAATGATAGGCCTACCTCCTCCAGAGTGTTCCTGACTTGGCTAGATGTTGTGAAGGGGTTGTTCTTCAATAAGAAAAGAATTCTGCAATCATCCACTTTAGTTGTTTTCTGTGGTCTCCCAGGCCTTTTGGTGTTGCTGAGCTCGCCAGTGCATTCCTTCTTTTTAAGAATGCACCAAATTGTTGATTTGGCCCTCCTAAAGTTTCTGCTATCTCTCTGATAGTTCTGTTTTGGTTTTTCAGCCTAATGATGGCCTCCTTCACTTGCATCAACACCTCTTTGGATGGCATATTGAGAGTTCCCATGAACAGCTACCAAATGCAAAATCAACACTTGGAATCAGCTCCAGACCTTTTATCTCCTTAATTTATCATGATATAAGGAGGAAACAGGCCACAGCTGGCCATGAAACTGCTTATCATTCAATTGTCCCATTACTTTTGAACCTGTGAAAATGGAGGAACTCTGTAAAAAATGGCTGTAATTCCTAAACGGTTAATGCAATATTTTTGTTAAACCCCTTGAATTAAAGCTGAAAGTCTATGCTTCAGTCACATCTTGACTGCTTCATTTCAAATCCACTGTGGTGGTGTACAGAGGCAAAATTACCAAAACTGTGTCACTGTCCCAATATTTATGGACCTGACTGTAGATGTTTTACATACAAAAGACATTCAGTTTTGCAAAGAGTCATCCTTCTGATGACTCTTCCATGCAGTGCACCACAGTGCACCACCACTCCTGTGTCGACTAAATCTTCCTGCAGGTCCTTGCTGTCATTTGGGGATTTTGCCTTTCTGGCTGGCATACGAGCAGTTCTATCTGAGGTCTGCCAGATTTTGTCTTGACTTCCACAACACCCCTTAACTGCACTTTCTTAATGACTTTTCAGAAGCTTGGAAGGCTTTCTCTGCTTTTTAGGCATCAAATAGCTTTATTTTCAGATCCTCAGCTGATTACAGGAGCCCTTGTTTGTTGAGTGTTAGCACAAGGTTTGAAGAGTCAGAAAATTTATTATGCTCTGAAACTTTTATTCCTAATGACAGTTCTTGACCTGCCTAATGAGTCTTATGAGTCAATTAAGGCCTAACAAGTCAATTAAGTTCTGAGACTTTATAAAATGGTCTCCAAACTTTTGCACATGTCACAATTACTATTTTATTTACTTTTCTATATTTTTAAGTTCATCAAATATAAAGTAACTGTGCTTTAACATAAAGCAGAAAAATGGCATTTGAAAAGTATTTTGCCACAACAGTTGTGCTTTCTTCTTTTTCACATATATATATATATATATCGATCAGCCATAACATTATGACCACTGACAGGTGAAGTGAATAATATTGATTATCTCGTTACAATAGCACCTGTCAAGGGTTAGGCAAGCGTAAGGATTAGAGAGACTTTGACAATGGCCAAAGTGTGATGGGTCAAAGCATCTTTAAAATAGCAGGAATTGTGGAGTGTTCCCGGTATTCAGTGGTTAGTACCTACCAAAAGTGGTCCAAGGAAGGACAACTGGTGAACTAGCGACAGTGTTTGAAGTAAACAAATTGAAGTAACTGCTACCAGGAGCAAATATGTGTCTTTCATGTTGTGCCTGGCTTTTCCACTGGCGAATTTTGTTTGTTTGCTCTGAATGCCACTTTATCCAAAAAAAAAAAAAAAACACAGATTCAGGAACAGTCGTTTTCAGATGTCTACTGTATTGCTGTAACAAGGGGTCAAAAATCATAAATGTTACAGCTAATCTGTTGATGTTGGCACCTCTGCTAGATTGAATTTTCAGACCTGGTTTGTGTTTAGGTTCAAATCAACCCTTTTTGTATGGTGTGTTTAAGGTACAAATAGGGTTCATACTACCAAAGCAAATTGGGTTTTCAAAGGTATTGAGAGAAATCGCAAGCAATGTCTTTGCTTCAGAGTCATACTTAGGTACATAAAATGAAAGACACATCACTTTTTTGTTTATTAAAACATTTTGCAGCACTGGAAGAGAAGATTTTCTGCAAGCACTTCTTGACTCAATACAAGATTCCTGTAATTAAAAAGATCATGATTTGGATGATTGAAGATGATGTGCTACTTTCTAGCACCTGTGTTGATTCAGAAACCTGGCTTTTGTCCTCATCAGCCCAAAGATCCAGCAAGCAGCAAACCACATCACCACCTCAGGTCAACTGGTGACTCGCGCTGCTTAGCGTGAGCATCCGATTATCCTTGCTAACACAATCTGAACAGACAGACCCATAATGCTCAGCATTCCTATATTTGGATTGGATCGCTTTCACACTCAAACTGAACTGCACTCATTCGTCAAGACCAAGATAGCTGCTGCTGCTGCTGATGATGATAGATGACATCATTCTGGACATGACATGAAGGTGCTCAGTGCTGTATGGTTGGTTGAACGGTTATCCAAAGACATAACATGAACATATTTACAACATTACAAATATAACAAAAATGCCAGGATGTGCCATGTTTTCCTGAAATCAAACCAGATTTATGCACCAGATGAATGCAAATATTTACATTTTAAGTAATTTTTTTTATTTCATTGCAAACACTGCATAATAACTGATGTTAGCTTCAGTTGGATGCTAAGTTTGCTTGACAATTTTCTCTGATTTTTTTAATTGAATTTTTATTGATATTAATGAATCTTTTGATTAAGAAAGAAGGGAAGGAGGACACTCAATTGTATTGTGGGGAAAAAGTGTACTGTTGTAGCCAGATTAAATTTGTAAATTGTATGTAATAAAACAGTAAGATGGTATTAATTTATCTAAACAAAACAATAAATAAAATTTAAAAATACCTTATTTAAAAATGCAGAAAACGCAAACACAATTGATTCTCACGTATTCACACACAAACACACAAGCTTGGAGAAACAATACCAGATGGACACGTGAGTGTAAAGTGAATGGGAGCTGAGCAGAATGGCCCACACTCAACCTCTCACTTTTTTTTTTTTTTTTTTTAAGAAACTTTTTAAACTAGTCCAGCTCAGCCCCAGAGCATCATGGGGGAGGTCCGGATGCAATCACTCACAGCAACTGTCACTGTGGCCACAGCAGGGTTCCTCTGCTCCTATTGGCTGAAAAGGGGTTCTGTCTCAAACTGACTGTCCATCTGTCCATCAAACTTGCCTGAGGCCAGTTTAAGACAGTGCAACCCTGTTCATATAGTGCATACGCACAGACACACACACTAACTCACACACACAGACATCCATTGAGAAAGTGATAGAGGGGAAAAAAACAGCAAAAGATTAACAGATATAATCAGATAAAATCAAAGCAGTTAAGTTTAATGATAACAGAAGTAGATGTTAAATTTGCACGCACACACACACACACACACACACAAAAACACACACATACTTCCACAGATACACACACTTCAAGCTTGGCTCAAAGGGCCTGACAGTTTTAATTGGAGTCTAAACAGCACCAGTCAAGACTGAGTGGCAGTGGCTTAATCTGCGTGTCAGTGACACGCCGTCCATCTTCTTGAGGAAGAGAGACACTTTTCTCAGGATATTGGAAAAGGAAGGGAGAAGAAGGAAACAAAATACAAATGGACCCTTATGTCACTATTTAGTCCTGACATTTAATTTTGCAATTAAAAGCTTTTTGTGATTTAAAACCTTTTTGTGATGGAAAAAATGGATTGGCATAAATAACAATTTCACTTTCAACAACAGCATACTTTTTTGGGGGAAAAAACAACTGTTCTAATATCAGAGCAGCTTATTTTTGTCCTTGGTACCATCTGATTGGTTGAAAATGAGAAGTTAGAATAAATTGGCTGTTATTTTCTCTCACACACAGAGTATATGATGCCAACCTGACAGAACTATATACACCCACAGCCTCTGCCTCATGATTTGCACATTTAAAGTGGCCACAATCTGGTCTACACTTCCTGCAGAGTTTAGTTCTGGCTTTAGTCTTACACACACTACATATCATCCAGCTAATAAAGGCTTTAATAAGCATTTGAACACTACAGCTTAGGTTGCTTAAGCTTAGAAACAGAATTTTCATTGTAGTTTTCTTGGAGTCAAAACTAATTCAATTAATCTAAATTTTATTTGTGTAGCAATTTTAATAAGAGACATTGGTACAAAGCAGCTTTACAGAGATCAAGGTCTTGATCAAGATCACGAAGAGCAAGCCAGAGGCAACAGTGACAAGGAAAAACTCCATGAGACTACATGAGGAAGAAACCATGAGAGGAAACAGACTCGCAAGGGAACCCATCCCCTTATTGATTCACACCGTATGGTGATAATTTTATAATTATAGTATTAAGTATACTAGCACTATATAGATAATTATTGGTCATATTAGCATACATATTACACTCTATATAACAAATCAATTCATAGTATGAGACACACCAAGGAAAAAGATCAGTGTTCCTACATTCTTGTAGAGGCGGCATTAATGACCAAGGCACAACTACAAAAATGTTACTTACAACCACCCAGGGTGGTCACTAACACCTGGATATCCTCCCACATCTACCAAGACCTTGACAAAGTGACAATGATGGTTTGTTTGATATAAATACCTTCATGCCATGTCACTTGCAAATAACAGGGAACTACACTACACTAGCAAGAATACCATCGCAAAGTGGCCCACTTCTGCCTAGCCGAATTATACCCAGATCTGCCTCACCATCTCTGGGTTCAAGCACCACTCTCCTGAGCATATGTGCTGCCTTGACAGTGTGACCGCTACACCACTTGCACTGACCCAGTAGGCAAGTTGGTCTGAATGAGGGAGGCCACCATTGAGCCTACTTGAGAAGACTGTCACTATGTTGTGTGAGAGTATCAGGATGTTACGGTGTCTCAGAACAGGCATGAAGAGTCCCAGCCAGGCCGCCTACAATTCTAGGACATTGATGTGTTCTGATCTCGCATGGCAGGTCCATATGCACCCTCTGCCTCTGCGACTCCACACTGTCCTCCATCAATTAAAAGAGACATCTTTGGTGGGTGACTCTCCAATGAGGAACTGCTCCTAGGTGTACCCCTTTCATGAGAAGGGCTTAGTGTGTCCAGCAGGTCAAAGTCTGTGCCCCTTCTGCTGGGATGAGAACGCGTCTCTGTTGACCAGGCCTGAGGTTCAGCCACAGGCTGATGATCTGTCTCTGACAGTACCTTAGTTCAAACAGGCCCAAGAGAACCACAGCTGCAGCAACAAGCAATCTCAACATCCTCAAAAGGTGCTGGAATCAAATGCAGCAGCCCACATTTTGCTGGCTTTGAACTTTGATGTGGTATGCCTGCCACAGCAACCGTGTTCTTGGGCGATGGGCACATGGAAGTGTACATCATGCAGGTCCACTAACGTGAACTGTGGCTCATGGCTGCAAGGCATTAACAATTTATGACAACTTTAGTATGCGAAAAAGGAGGAGTAATTCAGCCTTCTCTGATCTATAATAGGATGGAAACTGCCATCAATGTTCTGAACAAGAAAATACAAACCCTTTGTTTTGAATGGCGTGATCTAATATTTCTATTGCACCTCTGTCCAAGAAGGAACAAATGTCTTGTGTCAGAGCGGCAATTTTTTCAGGGCCTGAAATCTGTGGTAAAATTGGACTTTGTACTCTTGCAACATGCTTATCAGGACACACACATGTAGATGCTGCCAATTGGTGATATTTCTGGCCATGAAGAATCCCACCTGCAGCCCCTGCCCTTCAATGGTGGTCCCAGGGAGAATTGTTCAAGGTAGGGGTGCTGCTTAGGGCCCAATCCACAGGATGCATTTGTTAGGCCCAGGATGCATGGTTCTATATATTTTTGGGTTTGACAAGGCCTTTCGGAGGTTGTTATAGCATTAGTTTGGTCAAAGGTAACCTACTGGTGCTGTGTGACCAGTCTGTGCTGTTCTGTTTACTTTGTGATTTATGAAGCCTGAACAGTTCTCTCTAGCACCTCTTTGGCAGCAGGCCCAAGGAGCAGCCCAGGTACACAGGGCAAACTTTGCAGGGTTGCTTTGCATGAGTTGTTTTGTGTTCAGCAACAGCTTTGCTGTCAGACAGCTTTGCTGTCAGATGCAAGTCTTCAATCAACCCTGTAGCAGAGAAACCGACCTCTACTGCTTGGAGCAGCTGTTCCAGTGGTAGCTGGAAAATCAACGGAGAATTGCCCATGCATGTCAGATGTGCAGAAATGTTATAAGCTCTAATGAACAAGTCATCAGTACATGTGGTTGGCAGTGTAGATGCAATGTAGGGACATGCACATTCAGGCCCTGTTAACACAAATAGTTCCATACTGGGTATGATGGAAACAGAGGAACACAAACACTCCTGTCCCTTAACCCAGAATGAGCAGCTCAGTAGGAATGCAGTTGGCAATGTCGGGGCAGACACGCTCCTGGTCCATGACCCGGAGTGACCCGTTAAACACCAAAACTCTAGCTATCTTAAACACTGCAGACTGTTTGCTAACAATCTAAGTTAGTAACTAGAGAGCACTCTAAACTAGCAAGACACAGCCCAACATAGAGAATGAACTGGATGCACTAACTGCAGTGGAGAGAAGTAGATGAAAACAAGAGTCTTTCATCACTTTGGAGGACAGAAAAGCTGTAGCTCTGACCATTGTCACAAGCTACACATGCTAGAACAGAATAGAGTGTGATGTGGTGGGAAAGTATTTATAGCAAATACTACGTCACTGTCACTTTGTGACTTAATTAAATGTCTCGGCATGTATGTGAACGTGCACAGGAGTACAACCAGGTGTTACTGCCCCTGGCGGTTATGATCATATGCTACTTTCAGCTAATGTGGCTATTTGATTTTATGGTAAGTTAGTGCCAAATAAATAGGAGAGCAGCCTTGTAAAATATAAAGTACATATGTGAGGTTCAAACTGAGTAGGAGATGCACACAGTTTGTGTAATGATAATTCTGTGATAATGGAGGCAAAAATTATACATTGCTTCAGTGACATAAGACGAGCTACAGACATACTACAGCTGCTACATGTCCTATAGTCTGGAAAATATGCTACTTTGTTCTATTGTGCCAATATTTCCACTACATTGCTGCGGTTGCAGTTGTGCGATATAAATTTTTATGAGCATGTGCTAACTGGATTCCTTTCCCATCATTTAAAATGTTAATGTTGATGGATCAATAGAAGTTTCAGAAAACTGGACCAAGCTGAACAGTCCAGGGAGCGAAGGTCAGATAGCATGGTACACAATACCAGAGCATACAGGAGATGAAGGATCCGTGTCTTTGCCCTCAGCTGTCCTGTGGTAGCGGCCTGGTGCTGTTGCCATGGCAACACCAGGAAAACAACACAGGCTTTAATTAGCTGTAGGAGCAGGCACACAAACCAGAGATAATGGAGGAGAAAATGCAACAAGCAGACATACATGTGTGTGTTGTTTGAGAAAGGAGAAATTGAAGTGGTTCAGAGTTGAGAATAGTGTTACACACATACACAGATACACATACATACACACTCACACACAATACTAGATGGACTGACTAGCACACAGGCCACGCTTCCAGCACTTGGACAGACAGGCACACAGGCCACACCTCTTTCACCAAGACTGATGAGCACACAGGCCATGCCTCCTTCACTAGGACTGATGGATACACAGGCCATGCCTCCTTCACTAGGACTGATGGACTCACAGGCCATGCCTCCTTCACTAGGACTGATGGACTCACAGGCCATGCCTCCTTCACTAGGACTGATGGTCACATGGGCCACATCTCCTTCACTGGGACTGACAGAGACATAGACCATGCCTCCTTTATTGTGACTGGACTATCAGGAACACAGTTTATGCCTACATTTCTTTGACTAATAGGCAAAGAAGCCACACCTCCTTTCTAAAACCCATGAACATAGAGTCCATGCTTCTTTCATCAGGGTGGAACTGAAGGACGAGAAAGACAGATTGAGAGACACTACGTGAGAGAGAGAGAGAGAGAGAGAGAGAGAGGAGAGAGACAGAGAGAGAGAGAGATGTGGCAATGGAAACTTAGTGGATAATGTTTCTACCGTATATAACAATACAACAGAAATGTGCTTGTGGTATTGGGCTTTATTTGTACAGTGACATGGCACATATTGAGATCAGTGCACCGTTTCTGATGAATCTTTATCTTAATCTCGGTGTACAGATCGAGGCAGGTTATTCATCTGGGTTTACGACTCATCACCCTTGGATGCTACAAATTGAATGTCACAATCACTGTGTATAACTGGTTTGATATAAATGCATGATCAGGACCAAGTGATCTTTACTGAAGGCCTATGCGTGTGTGTGTGTGTGTGTGTGTGTCCATCTGTGCTAGCGAGTCAGATGGGCCACAGAATGTGCTGAATAAATCATGAGGTGTGTGTGAGACGTTCCAAGAAAAGCATTAACTATGGCAGCACAGAAAGGGCTACAAATTCCTGCTTATTTGGTCCGTGGGTCGCTGATATTAATCGACACGGTCATGAAGAACAGGCGGAAATGTAAATTGATGTGTTCTGACTCATCAGAAGCTTCGCCAGCAGTGTGAATCAAAGAACATGAGAGATAATACAAATTCATCATGATATATGGTTAGATTTTTTAAAGGGTTCCAGTGTTTCCATTCTGGTTTTATGCACAAATTCAAATTCCACTGTGTTTTCCCTATATGGTCAGGTGGGTGTGGCTTCCTGCTTCAGCTTACTAATTGGCTGAATAGTAGCCCCACCCCTTCCATGGTTGCTGGCTTCTCCCTAAGCAACTCCTACTTTAAAAGGTTGTGGCTTACAGCATCACTCTGTAATGTTTGTAACAATACAGCTGCAAGAAAACGCAATGAAATGCTCCCCAGACTACACAGCTATTAAGACAGAGTATTAATTTAATCTTTTAGTCGAGTCAAGCATGTTAAGGAACTAATTGTAAGAGCTGTTGTGGTAATGCATGATGAGGCTATCATGAAGTCTAATGAACAGAAGTGTTCAGTACATCTCTCTCCTGAAAGCTCATTAGGCTTTCCTGATAGATATCATTAGTATCCAAGCTTTAGTTGGGAGACTTGTGTGGGCAAATGACAAAAAAGTGTGTGTGTTTGTGTTTGAGAGAGAGAGCGAGAGAGAGAATAATACAGATTTTGAACAAATGCTTTTTCATGTAGGAGCAATAATACTTGTACAGAAAACTCATTTCTTCTAATCAATGACAAGCACGTCTTCATTTGCGTACTTTCTGCAGTCCTTTATGCAGAGGGCAAAATAAACACCAATAACAATAGACGCACAACAAGGGGGGGAAATCATGCCAACTAGCATGCTAAGTAATTAATGTTGACGTTTTTCATCTGTGCATGTGTAAACAGGACGGGTAAACAGACAGCACAAACATTGGGTATGCATGGCAGTGCTGCCGGGGTTGAGGAAGGGTATCGTAATTTGCTTTACCAAAGTAATTAGCTGATGGAGGAGTTCCATTTCAGGGAAAGTCTCTGTGGACTCTCTAATGCAGGCCAGCAACCTCCGTTTCATACGGAACACAACACTTACAGTTTCAATGGATGAGTTTGGTGATTTTTTTTCTAACCTTTTCTCTTTACAGTAGAGCACGATAGGTCTATATCTACTGCCCATGTTCTGAAAGAAGACGACACAGTGAGACAGAGAACTGGTGAGATAATGAAATGAGATTAGCATAGCAATGAAAAGAGATATGTGTAAAATAAAGGTAGGAAAAGTAATGAGACTGGGGTATGTTAGTCGCCAGTCTTAAATAACATAATTCCTGCAGGAGTGCCATAAAGAGTGTGAAGGTAATGATGATTCCGAGGGTTGTGGTAGACAGGGGACTCAAAGTAACCCTAGTACCAAAAATTGTTCAAGTTTGGGTTCTCAAGGGCTCATTGAATGGTTGATGTGAAAGAAAATGTGTAACTCATATACTATGCCCTTCACACTCACCAGATCAAAACCTAATTGAACACTTATGGAAGATTTTAGACTGACTTGTTAGACAGCGCGCCCCACCACCGTCATCAAAACACCAGCCAAAGGAATATCTTTTAAAAGAATGGTGCTCATCAACGCAGAACAGTTCCAGAGATTTGTAGGAGCTGTGTCAAGGTGTGCTGAAGTTGTTCTGGGGTCTAATGGTGGCCCGTCTGTAAAACAGCACGTAGGGAACGACTAAGCAAGAGGCGGCGCAATGAATAGGAAGACACACTTTTAAAAGTCCCTGAGAGAGATTAGATTACAAGAAGCATTTGGAATGTCTTTGGAGGCCAGGTTTCACTCTTTCAATGCTAGGGGTCAGAGGTCAAAAGAGTTAAATATAGAGGCCTGGTAAGGGGAGACGAGAGCTAAAACACAAAACCTGTTTAACCAGGCAAGATGTTATCATCATTGTAAAATGTTATTGAGATAGCCTTGCCATATTGGATGCGGGTTAAAATAATGATAGCTATATAGGATAACACTTCTAAGGACAATGTTCTTTGATATTTAAGCTAGTCATTACAACCGATATAAACCTACATAAGCATTTACAAATGCGTATTTCAAAAAGACATCAACTTGCATAACGATGGCTTGTGCAATTTATTTACCATTTTCTCTCCAATATGGCCACCTGCCAATTCCCACCCACCAGCCAGCTCTCCTTTATTACACGACAGCTACCAACCGGGGGGAGTCAATGCTAATACGTGCTTCCTCTGAGATGTGTAAAGCCAGTTAGCTCCGTCTTTTTGAACTGTTGCTGATGGTCCATCAAAAGGCAGTAAGAGAAAAGTGCTATCTACTTCTCTTCTTTATATATGAGCTCACAAATGCCCACAATCAGCTAGTGTCACTATGAGCTACAAAGGAGAGAGATTATGCTACCAATCCCACCCAAACAGCATGGCCAATTTTGCTCCCTTGGCTCCTGGCCATGGATACCTGTGACATTGTGCTAAATATTAAATATTACTATTATTTTAGATATTATTAATAAATATTACTATTTATTAAATATATTATTATTGATTAAATATGATCATTACTATATATAGTTGCTATTATTATTAATTATATATATCACAATTGTACCTCTCTGTTTATTGCACTCTGAACTGCATTCAGCTTCTATTTCTACCTCCACTGTAATATAAATTACAACTAAGTCTGCCAAATGTATGCTTAAGACGCAATATATAGATATTAGGATGGCAACTGTGTTGTGTTGTGTTGTCTGTGGTGTGTGTGTGTTGTAAACTGACCAAACACCAAGGAAAATTCCTAATACATATAAATGTATATGGCGAATAAAATGATTCTGAGTCTGATTGTTGTGGCTTCTGTCAACTTTAATGTCAGTTTGACCTAACACTTAAGTCAAATGACAGATTTTTGCTGAAACAAGCTTCATTTTGACTCACAGAGTTGTGAACATTCTCTCTGGTCCTTACATGAAGTTAGTTTGCATAGCATACCCATGACATTTAACAGAGTTATGTATACAGACAAAGGGACTAGCCGATGGCTCTATCACCTTCTCATGTAGTTCAGAAAATATCAAAAAGCTACGTCAAAAAAAAAAAAAAAAAAAAAAAAAAAAAAAAGCCAACAAGTACAAAACTATTTATGAAGGCTTATGTCCATTTTCAGGAATGTTTTATGTCGGTTTCAAGTAGTCCTTTGAACACCTTAAGTGTTACTCAAAGCTGATATTAGAATTTTTTGCATAATAATATCTTTTGTTTCTGTCCTACTGTAATATATTTGTAGCATGAAGTGAAGAATATGGAATCGATGCTGCTTACCTTCGTGCATGCCTATACGAATGTGTGTATGTGTGTGTCTGCAATAATGTGATCATAAGTGAAGCGTGTATTCACAAGAAGTGACAATTCATTCTGGCTGCTCTAATTCTGGGTGGCCATCAGCCTCCAATCAAACCCGCCCTCAACAAAGTGGGAGAAAACTAGAAATCTGTCCATCTTAATTCCTTGATCTAGACTTTATGTACTACACACTCCTACAAATAGCTCAGATGATAGAAGGTTTGTATAATAACCCTCTTCACAGACCTATCCATATCACCTAGTGATGACAGAGCTATTATAGTTACTTTCAGGTTTGTGGGTTAATGGTCCTAGCACTTGAAACAATGTGACCACAACCAGGTCTCATTTCAGAGTAGGCCTGGGTAACTTAACATGAAAATAATGAGAGGCATAAATGGAACGTGAAAGGGTGGCCGAGAGGGAATGAACCCTGAGATTAGTCCCAGGAGCATGCAAGGCCATAAGCAGCACCAGTGAGTGAGTTGTTAAGTGTGAATTTCCGTGTTGTGGTGTATGTTGTGCTGAAAACTGTACTATTGAATCCTGAACTAGGGTAATTGAGTTGTTCTAAAGCACTTAACAGCAACCACAGATACGTCACATGAGGCGTTGTATAAAGACTTGAGTGTCAAGAACATCTACTATGTGAAAATAGACTGGAATAGGGGTGTAACATAATGCCATTATCTGTATCTGGATTTGAATCAGACGTGGGCATGACCTAAGATTTTTTTAAGCACCAGGGGGAAAAAACAAGGCTGCTGGAAAAAGAAGTAATTTTTCATTAACACATTATTTTATGCTAAGATTTATTTAATAACAATGAACAACAACATACAAGATATTTTATTTTTTTTATTTATTTATTTTTTTTAGTTTCAGCAGAGATATAGTATTCTACCCTATGCACAGCGCACGGTCTGCTTGGACTATATGGGGGACATTTTAAAAAAGGAAATGTTAAACTGAAATCGTATTTGCACAAGTGCCACACAAAGCGAGCACTGGCACAGAGGGTCAAGCAGCCCCCGGACTGCTCAGAATGATGGCACCAAACAGCGCCAAAAAAAAAAGAACAGAGCAGAGCGTAGACTCAAAGTTTCAGTTAATCCATGGCCAATGGACACACATCATGCATGGAAGATCAAGGCCAGGGGAAATCCGCCGCACAAACTTAGGTCTGGAGCTCCGCCACAACCATCAACCAGTGGACAAATTCAACAAAGGAAGAAAAAAAAAAAAAACACCTCAATAGTATGCCTCCTATTCATATCTGTATTTGTATCTGTTTAGAACACATTATCTGTTCAAGCGGAATAATGTATTCGCATTTGGTTAGATCCCTAGACTGGGAGAAAAGGATCTTTATTTAAAGGGTATGGGAAATAATCTCTTTGACATCAAATTACCTACCAAATTATTTTATATATTTATTTTATTTTAGTGTATTATTGTGTAGAACTGCATATCTATCTAGGGCTATACAGTATCAGGGTTAAGGAATGATATTCCATGAACCACTGGAACTGCTGCACACTTCCGGTGAATATTTTGTCTGCAGATGCCAAATTTTCTGAAGCATTCTAAAATTTCTAAACTTTCTGATGTTTTCAATTTTCCAACCTGATTTCATGAGAAATTTGTACAGGTTTGAACAAACAGGTGTTGGGTTTCATTCAAGTTTATACAAATGATCACTACTGCCACTCCTGAACCAACATTATTAAAAAGAAAAAATAATAATAATAAGGTTATATGTAGAGCCCTATAACATTTAATTGGCACCACTGCATTTAAAACACTATATGGCAAAATGAAAAGGAAAAAAAAAAAAGTATGTGGACATCTGACCATCACACCCATATGTGGGTTTTCCCCAAACTGTTACCACAAAGTTGGAAACACAATTGTATAGAATGTCTTTGCATGCTGTAGTTTTACAATCTTCTTTCACTGGAACCCAAGAGGCCCAAACCTGTTCCAGCATGACAATGCCCCTGTGCACAAAGCGAGCTCCATGATCACATGGTTTGCCAAGTTTGGAGTGGAAGAACTTGAGTGTCCTGCACAGAGCCCTGACCTCAACCCCACTGAACACCTTTGTGAAGATCTGGAATGCCGACTGAACCCCAGGCCTCTTTGCCCAACCCCTCTATGCCCACAGCTATGTTCTAAAAGTAGTGGAGGTTATTATAACAGGAAATGTTGGACTAATTCTGGCATGGGATATTCCAAAAGCACATACAAGTGTTATGGTCAGTAAGATTTTGGGCATATAGTGTAACAGAGGGGAAGTTATTATCCCCAACTATGCAAAACCAAAAATAGAATGCAACTTTAACTTTCATGTTGCAAAAGAAGCAACACTTGACCATACACTTTACATGGAAGTCAGTATTTCGATGGTCAACCCCCCCATCTGTCCTCAGTGTAAGATGAGCAGGGAACCAAACAACCAATTTGCACATTCCAAGGTCATGGAAATCCCAATTGTCTCAAGACCACATGGGACACATAGGTTGTATGACATTAAAACCAACATATGTCCATGTCATGTTTGAGCTTTTAACACATCAAAATCCACCATATGATGTTAATTCCCTGTTTCCTGATGTTTTAATCCATGTTCAAAGCAGTCTTGGATACACACCAGAAGTACATAAAGTACAGAACAGCTTAGATCAGGTGGCAAGCCATCAAATCTTCTGTTAACACACACACACACAAACATCCTGTGATGGGAATTTGTGACCAACTGCCTTAATCTGGTTTAAACAAGAGTATGTTATTGATTCCAAACCCCTCGACTTCATTGAAGGAGTCCCTTAAGTCACTCCCTAGTTCTTCCTTAGGACATGTAGGGTTTCACAATCTTCCTTTCTCTCTTAAACACACACACACACACACACACATGCAGTAGGTGTATTATTAAAGAGCAGCCACGAGGTTAACCCCCCGGTGTAGAAAAGAGTCAGGCGCTTTGCTTTGCACATGAGCTCCTTCAGGCTATACTGGCACCTTGTGATGTCAGAAAGGAAGATATCAAAGACCAGGCCTGATTAGAGTCTGAGGAAAAAAAATCAATACAGTGTTGAAACACAAAGAAAGAGTGAGACAATGTAGCTTCTGAGCGTTGAAACGTGATGTTCTTATAGCAGTCTTAAAAATCAAAAATCATGAATATTGTGTACATGGTTTATCTTCGAAGCTGTCATTAACACTACTCAGAGAGACTAATACATGCAAGGCCATTCACTTGCTCACACACACACACACACACACACACACACACAGTTAGGAATCAATCTCTCCCCTGGTGTTCCTCATGGCAGATCATGTGGTTGCATCCTGCCTAAGGAAAATTCTTTGTTTATATTTACCAAGCAGCTATTGATTAGTGTCACCGGGAGTCAAACCCCTTAGTATCACAGAAACACAGGATGTCTGCAGAGCCAAGGGTTCTTGGGTCAGCTAGCATTTAGCACTAACATGTTAGTGGAATAAGGAAGGTGGTGATCTCTACATGAATATGGATCATTGCTTACCACTTTCTTCCAGCATGACATTGTGGAATGATGGCAATGAATGAACTAATCCCAACTCAACAATGATGAGGAACACACAGACCAGAACTTGCAGGAGGGCCACCTCTGGATCTAGCACTAGATATAGGTTTCTTGTGTTTGGGCCTTTTTGACTCAAATACTGGCAATTTTTTTTAAATGTGGCTGCCTACAGACATTGCCATTGCCTGACCCTTCTGTACTTAAAATTCAGTGATCTTAGGCAAAACATCTCTGCTAAACATGACATATAGTTTTGTATTAGTCTGTAAGAGTGGAATAGCCCAAAGACAGACTCTTTTCCTGTTTTCCTGCTATGTGTGAAAATCTGTTTCACCCTTGTTCACTTGCTTCCTCGTCTCTTCCTGTTATCTCTGCCCTTTTACCTTGTATGCTCCTCTGGTGTCCTCAAGTCTCCAACCCTTTTCTGACATTCTGACATCCTTTCCTCCATCACATTCTCCTAGATTTGTCCACCAAAAACAAGGTTATCTGTGATCAATGGTACATATGCAGCTAATGTTCTGCTATCCTTGCCACTTGACCTTTAATAATACCATCCATTGCACTCAATTATGAAGTATTTCCTCCTCATCAGACAGCTTAACAAGAGCAGCAGCCATGGCGAATCGATTCTCCTCATCGGAGTGATGAGCGCTGCATGTGCATCCTTGGTGCACGTGTGTGTGATCAGTTGGCTGATTTTATCTCCTCTCATTCTCTATCTCTTTAGTGTTAGGTACAAGAATTCCATTTCACTAAGCAAATATGTCCAGCCTAGCACCAGTTTGATTTCTCAAAGAGACCTCACAATCCATATCCAGGTTTACCTACTTAACAGTACCTTGTGCTGAGCAAACACACACACACACACACACACACACACCTACACTGTGCGGTATGAGGCTCTGTCATTTCTGTGAGAATTTCTGCTATGTAGGAAGGGTCACCATGATACACACTGAACATCAACCACATTGCTTTCATCCTCCGTAAGTCCCTGCACTGGCTGGTTGCATTCATTACAGTGAACACCAGACCACACACTGCTTACGTCTGGAAGGAAATGACCACTAAGGCAGTCCAGTAACTCATGACAGGTCTTTCATCACAGATTTAACAGGAAGGATTTGGGTTTAGGTCATTAGTACCATGCATGTTTTAATATGTTAGTGCAGTTTTGATTAAATATGGCTTGGATATTAGATTGAATCTATATCATCCATTTAATTTGTACATAAATCAAAGATATGGCAGAGAGTCATGCCATATTCAGGCCTACAGTATGTTTCCCACTACTAGGAACAAGTGTAGATCAGCTCCCACATAGAGGAGTCAACTTCTACAACTTCACCAGTAAAATGGCTAACATAGAGTATTACCAGTGCATGTCACATATGATGCAATATTAAATTCCTCACTCAGCACGGCTCAGTGAACCACTCAGTGTAGTGTGAAAAAAACGAGGGATCCATTATGTGGAGGGAAAACCAACACTAACCCCAGACCTGAGGTTCAGCAAAAATCCAGCTAACTTAGCAGACTAAACCAAGAACAACATGTGGTACGGCTATGGAAAACCACTCAACCATGCTAGTGGTACATAAACACGGGCCCACTAGTTGGTCAGATGGATAGGGAAGTGGAATACTCTGAGCGGAAAGCCCAAGGGAAAAGCAATTAGTTGGGAAGAATGGAGGGGAAAAAAATCAAAGTCAACTTTATTATAATTATTCATATTGCCAAACAACACACAAGTAGTGGAAACCCACTCAACCATGATAGCGGCGTCCAGACAAAACAACCGCGGGTCAGTTAGAGGAAGAGATGTCTGGGAGATCAAATAGAAGGAGAACTGACTTGATGAGGAGAATGAAAGGTGAGTGGTGCTTATTAAGTTTACAGAGATAACTAGCGAACAGCATTTAAAGCATTTCACTAGAAAAGTGCTGTGTAAAAATACTATCATCACAACACAACAGATGAAAGGACATCTATCAGCTTTGCTCTAATCTTAGTCCCAAGCTGCTAAGCAGCTAAACTCCGAATGGTGTACGTGTGGCCCAACATGTGGACAAGGTGAGAAAAAAGAAAGGCAAACATACAGTATATAGCCTTCCGACAGCAGGTTTTATTGAGAATACTACATCCTATGGCTTAACAAGGGTTGATTGGAAGGTTCCGTCATGTGTATGTGCACAAGAAGGTACTCAGGTCCCACGATTTTTGTTTCTTTGCATAGGTCTTAAAGCAACATTGTTGAAAAACTCTGTCCCAAAAATGCTGATAACCTGCTAGGCAGTTCTAGGATGATAATCAATAATGGGTTGTGATGCACTCTATAGTTGATTTATTTTCCCATAACGGCACTTTCTCTGGGTGCTTTATTCAACTTCAGCAATTTTCCACGGATGACACGTTTTTATTTATTTAAAGAAAAATGCCTCATACCTTTTATACATTTATACTGTAGATACACTGATTGTTTTAGAATGTCCAAGAAATAAGTTTGTTAATACATCTGGAAACTCCATTCTCTCACCACTCTACATTTTTCTCTCTCAAAGTTAATAAGACAAATAAAATGCATCTTGTTAAGTTACTGATAAACCATAATACCAAAACCAAAGTCCTTCTGGGTTTATTGTTACTATAGAAACCATAATGTATTAGAACCATGTGTGATTTGCTTTGTAGCCAGGAGTACTGTCAGATCTGTGCTTAACTTCGGACTAATCAGAAGAATTCAACAGAGCTGCGGTAGAAATAGCTGTAATATGTACGTAAATAAGTCAGTCTGCATTTGATTTTTGTCTGTGGTTCTGTCTATAGTTACATAACTCTACATTTACACTGTCTCACTTGTGCAAGCAGTGAGACACTTCAGGCTAATATTCAAAAATTCCTTTTTTTTTTTTTTTTTTGTTTGTTTTTTTTGTTTTTTTTTTTGTTTTTTTTTTTGTTTTTCCCCATAAACCTGTAATTGTATCTTATGTAGTTGAAGTGTAGCATTTCCGTATTTACACCAGGTTTTAGTGAGAAACAAGGCACACATGAGACAACAGGAAACACCCTCTCTGTGGTCAGTGTACTGTATGTATCCATATATACAGTTCTATTTATTTATTATCATCACATTTTTAGCAGAATCTGACCAGGGAAAGAGAGAGAGAGAGAGAGAGAGAGAGAGAGAGGAGGGAGAGGAGGGAGAGGTAGGTTGCACTGTTGGAGAAAATGACAGAAGATTAAAAGGGCAGTGGCAGCAAAGATTAGAGCTCTCTAAACTCTAAAAGCCTTTGGGGGAAGAAGAAAAAAAAAAAACCTCCCTTCCGTTATGTCATTTTTAGAAATGATGATGATAATGATGATTACATCATATCAGCTGTTCGCCTCTCTCTGTATCCGGAGGGTTTAGATTTTCTCAGGCACGTCTGTCTGTTTGCTCCTCTTCCTTCCTTTTTGCTTTAATAACAGCAACCCAAAATTTCCCAAAGGAAATTAGCTATTCTTAGCGGGCCTTCCTACACAAACACACACACACACACACTTCTAACAATTTACGCAACCTCCTACAACCTCTATCTAATGTTGTGATCTCACAAAAAAGCATTAACGCCCAAACACACACAAATTCTGGGACAAAGTAAAAGGGAAATTAATGGATTTTATTATTATTATTATTATTATTATTATCTCTACCTTGTCAATATTACAGTTTTGTCTGATACAACAGAAAAGAAAACCTTCACTATTAATTCCTCTAGAGAACATTTTGTTCGTGTATGTCTGTGTGTGTGTGTGTGTGTGTGTGTAAAGTAAATATTGCAGTATAGTTCACAAAGTTTCCATGTTGGCTGCAGGGAGTGAAACTAGTTGAGATTCAAAATTGATGATGATGATGATGAATTGAAACTGATGCTATAAAAACACAACATTCATTCAATGGTCTGCAAAGTTCTAAGTGTACAGACGATCTCTTTTTCCTTTAGCTTCCCCACTTTATTGCTCACATAACAACTACTAGCAATGCAAATGGAGATGTCGTGACATGCATAACTCCGGTATAACTACAGTTTATATACATTATACAGTGTTTAAATGCAAACACACACACACACACACACACACACAGTGTGCATAAAGCTTGGAGTGTGTTCTGGTGTGTGACATTGCATCAATGCACCTCAAGCATCATGCTCGTCTCAGTTATCTATCAAGGAGGTCAAAGGTTACACAGGGTCAGTGGTCTTATTTACTGCACTGACATAAGATAATGGAAAGAGGTTTAAAAAAAAGAGACAGCTAAAGTTCTTCCACTTCTTCTTCACTCAGCCATTCATTCTCTCTCTCTCTCTCTCTCTCGCTCTCTCTCTCTCTCTCTGTCTCTCTCCTGCATTTCTTGCATCCTGTGATGAAATATTTATATCCTGATGGGCGTGGTCTTTTCCAGGATGACCCCGCCCCATCTATGCGACAACAAATAGGTGTATGAGTATGAAAATGACATAAATCATATGCTATGGCCTTCACAGTCACCAAATCTCAACGCAAAGGAAAGATTTTGGAGTGTTGTGGTAGACAGCGTACTCCATAACCTTCATCAAAACAGCAACTGAGGGAATAGCGTTTGGAAGAACAGTGTTCATCACTCCAGTGTAGAATCTACACCATCGAAGCGGTTCTGGTGACTCGTGTTGGCTCAACACCTTACTGAGACGCCGTATGTTGTTTTTCCTGTGAATCCTTTATCTATCCCTTTCTGTTTCTCTCTTTCACAGTTTAATTCTGTAGCCACATCCCTTCCTCTTCCTTGTTCTTCTTCTCTATCCCCCTCTATCTGTCTACCCTTCCTCCTGCTTTCTTCTATATTCCTCTCTCTTCCTTCACTCCTTTTTCCATGTACCTCTGTCTCTACTCCTACCTCATTCACTCTTTCCCCCCATCTGTTTTCATATTTATCCCTTCCTTTCTCCCTCATTTCCCTGTCTATCACTCTCTATCACATGCCTATTTTCTATATCAGCTTCTTTCCTTCAGCTTTTCTCTGCATCCCTTCACCTCTCTTTCTCTACTCTCACATTCCCTCTCCAACTTTCTATATCCCCCACGCTACATCTCACTCACTCTCTCTCTCTCTCTCTCTCTCTCTATCCGTCCTTCTTTCTCTCATTCTTTGCCTCTCTCTCCCTCACTTTGCTCCGCTGACCTGCAGTTTGAGACAGCATTAGGTGACACTCGATCCACAGAGCGTTCCAGCAGAATTCCTCTCTGTCACTCACTGTTAAATCTAACACTATCCTTTTCATCTCTTCCTCGCCATACCACTCGTGAAATATAAAGAAAGAGGATAAGAAAGGTAATACCATGAGGAAAAGAAGCATAAAAGTGCAATAACAATCTACAGTGTCTGTCAGCTTTATAAGAACATATTGCTGAATAAAATGTTCCAACCAACACTTCATCTCATACACTCTAGTCCAAATCCCATTTGGCAGTGGAGTGTATTTGTGTGTGTTTGCAAGAGACTTGTGAATGATCGCATGCCAAGTGAAATGCAAAATGTATCAAATCAATGCATTTAAAGCATTGCATTATTTGTAATAAGAATCTGCCATCAGTTGTAAATTCTGTGTGAGTCAGTGCTTTTGCATACACTATGGTACAGCTTATAGTCGCAGAGTCTAAACTACAAATACACTGCCATACTTTGTGCTTACCTGCTGACTGTGTGTGTGTGTGTGAGAGAGAGAGAGAGAGAGAGAGAGAGAGAGGGTCAACACATCTTTATTGTTACAATTTACAACTGAACATCACCAAAAAAATATCTCAAGATAGATCTTTAAATTTCAAAAATTTTAAACCAACAGACCATCATCAATTACACATAAAACAACACTGACACACCAAATATCATAAAAGCACATCTTGTCATTTATAAGACTATAATATGCAAATTCTACGTCTAGCCTTCCAGCTACCAGACTCTTAAACATCATTTCAGCATCAGTACTAACAAGTGCAACCTCTTACTCGTCCTTGTTAGATCCAAATCGCTAACTTTGCAGTTCAAGTAATTTTAACAAACACACTTTCCTTTTATTTAAAAAGCTATACTTCACTCCAGTAAATGCTTTTTCTGAGAATTACTCATCAAATGCCTGAAACCAACTATTAAGAAATTTTAAAAGACCTTTCAATCTTCTTCTACGTATTAAAAAGTGTGTGTGTGTGTGTGTGTGTGAGAGAGAGAGAGAGAGACTGGTGAAATGAAGTACACAGAAATTACCAGCAACCTATAAAGCAAAATCAATTAACTCAACATATATAAGGTATATTTGGTAGATCTTGTAGGAGTGTTATTGTTAGTGGTGATGCTGGTGGTCATAGTACTGCTGTTACTGTTTTTTCCTGTTGCTATTGCTGCTCTTGTTACTACTGTAGTTACTGATGGTGTTATTGTTATTGTTGTTAATGCTCAGATACGCTTTTGTGCACTTTTCTGGCCACAAACTGCGTAACCGCAATCTAATTGGCCCTTCTTCTGTGCTCTGGTCTCCAATGGGAAACAAACTTTTTCCAATTCAATTTTATTTGTATAACACTTTTAACAACAGATATATATTATATAGCCAAAGGTATGTGGACACCTGGCTTTCCATTAGATTTTGGAGTGTGGCTGTACGAATTTGTGTTCATTCAGCTACAAGAGCATTAGTGAGGTCAGGCACTGATGTTGGGTGAGGAGGACGGGGTGCAATCAGCGTTCCGGTTTTTTCTTTTTTTCCAGTTTTCCATGTCTTCATGGAGCTCGCAGAGTTATTATCATGCTGGAACATGTTTGGGCTTCTTAGCTCCAGCGAAGTCAAATCATAATACTCCAAAGATATTCTAGACAATTGTGTGCTTCCAACTTTGTGGCAACAGTTTGGGGAAGACACACATATTGGTGTGATTATCAGGTGTCCACATACTTTTGGCCATATAGTGTATTTGTACCTCAAAGATTTAGAGAAAGATTTAGAGAATTGCCAGTGAGCAGGCCAGAGGTGACGGTGCGATGGAAAAACTCCAGTGAGAGATTTGGTAAAGAGATCTGGTAAAACAGTACTAATGGTGTTGAAATGATGTTTAGCATGGGGATACTGTCAACATTATGACACAATCAATTTAGAGCAAGGTATTCCCTAGAATTAGAAAACCTTCACAGCATAATATCTTGAAAAGTTGGAATCAGGCCACAGGAAAAAGGTGTGGCTTAGTGACAAGCTGTGAGTACCAGTCTGGCTTGTGAGATTAGTGTTACTGTTGTCGCTACTGCTGCTGTTGTTTCTAATCTTTTTTTTTATTGCCGTTACTATTATTGTTATTACTGTTGATGTTACTGTGGTTATTGTTCATATTAATTCTTGTATTAATTCTTGTATATATTGCAGTATATACATAAATATAAACAGCATGGGGTAAAGTGTCCAATTTTTATCATTCCTTGTCTTTTTTATGCATGTATTTTGTCTCTGTCATGTCGTGTCCTCTTTGTGCTTTGTGTAGTTCACAATTTCAGCATTCAGTATTTTATCGTATACTGTCCTGATATTAATACAATTATATTATTTTTCTGGAGCAATACTGGAGTCATTGCTCGTTGTTATGACTTTGTTTTTAAATGGGCTTAAAATTGGCTTGAAATCTAATGCTTCTTTCTGGTTAGCGAGTAAAGTTTGATGAAAGAGAGAAGTTTTATGCTGTGTCTATATTGTATTTGATACAGCCATTTCAGGTTTCTGGAATATCCAGATGAAGGTGTGGCACGTTTGTCATCTTCACTACATCACTGCAACACAGCAACAACTAGAGGCAAAAAAAAATGGACAAAAAATGGGTGTGGCCTTGATCCAGCTGTCACTCTACCTGAACTGGAACAGCCAATGAGAGCAAAAGACGGAAGGAAGTAATAGTGAAGAGGTATCAGGACCAAGTGAATGATGTGCTAGAAGATAGAAAGAGATAATGGACGAGGGTCACTAAGGTCGGTACAGGACGACAAGACTGAAGTTAGAAGGTCAAAAATTCAGAAAAGAAGAGTTCAAAGTGAAAACAAGTAATGGAAAAGAAAAGTGAGCTGAAGAGACATAAATCAACATGAGATAATGATAAGAGAGGAGAAGAGAAAAGAAGAGAAAAGCACTTATCTCTCAGCAGCATCACCAAGCATACCAGGAATACCAAAAATTGTCATAAATACACATATTTTTTGTTTCCTCTCTTGAAAATGTACCCTTTTCTGTCTACCTCTCTGTTTCTTTCTCTCTCTGACTCTGCTCAAGTAGATTAGGGAATATTCAGTCATCTATCTCTCCCTAGCTCCAAATTAATAACAGAGTCGTTATCCTTATCGGAGAGGAGATTCGCCTCGCGACATCTCAACCCGCCTCGGGCTTTGCCTTCTCTTAATCTCTTTCTGCCCATCTTCCTTCTGCTCTTGCAAAAGAGCAATCTCCGTTATTCAATTATTTACAAAGCAATTTATTGGTGCTGGGATTTATGGTAAGACGCCTCCACTTGCTCCTGTGAGCGCCCTAATAAACAGGAGGAGGAGGACAGGGGCCACTTCATTTGACTACACACACACACCAGGGAGATAGGGGTCCTGAAAATGATGCATCACTGATTTCCTGGAGAAGGGTTAGGCATGAACACACACACACACACACACACACACAGAGGTGGAAAACACTTGAGCACTTTGTGACTATGCTTAAGAATTATTGAATTATTATGGTGCATTTATACTTTTTTCGAGCGTTACTGAAATCGAATACTGGTACTCTTACTTAATTACATTTCCAAGATAAAAAAAAAGATGTGCCAATTCATCATCTGCAGTTACAATATCCTCTCCTGCTGCACAATGTAGTTAGTGCTATAGCGATCCATGTGCATTTAAAGAAGGATAAAGCACTGGACTGCGGTTCTGAGGATGAGCACCCTGGCCCTACTTCAGTAAAATATTTTAACATTCTGGATTAAGCAAAGACTCGTATAAAATGAGGCGTCTCCTTTGCCTCCCTAGAAGGCATGACATCTGTCTAATTTGATAAAGCATATTAAGATACGTTTTGCTAATTTGTTAACATGAACTGGCTGTATTTAACTGTTTTCTTTGCTAACACCAGGTAAGATTAGCATCGATTCCAGTAGCTAACATAACATAGTTAAGTCAAATTCTAGCTGATGGTTAATTTCGGTTATTTACATGATATTTTACTTCTGATTACCTCATTAGCAAACTACTGTATGTAATATTAGTCATGTATCTGACATGCAAACTTACAGAGACTGAATGATGTTTTCAGACAAAATGGTGGAGGTGCTTTAAAATGAAATGAATCTTCTACCAGATTTAGACTTTCATGAAAACATGAAAATTTGAAGCCGGAACTCAGACGTGGATTTCAGTTTCAGGACATTTACTTATCTTTTCTTGAGCTGTGTGTTGCTAGCAAAAGGAAAATGAGCTAGTTGTTAATTAGTCCACCAAAATGAATAGATAATCTAATGAGAGTACTTTCATTTGAGTGTAATTTAAAGAAACGCCACAACCGTTCACCTTCAGCTTAACTTTAACCAATCATATCTATTCGTATAGAGACTGTGCTGGCATAAGCAAATTCGTTTAAAATTAAAATTGAAATCCACTCCAGGGGCGCATTCTCCAACGTACACCTTCATTATTTTTCTCGCTCTTTAATGGCACGAGGGAGGAGAGCAGGTGAGAATCACTTTGAAAACAAGATTGGACTCGACAGCGATTTTGCCTACATAATTGACTCCCATATGCGAGTGCTTTTTCCCCCTGAACAAACTGTTTGTTAATTAAGGAAGTGTGTGTTTGTGTCTAACAATTTAGATCCTTTATGTGTATGTGTGTGTGTGTGTGTGTGTGTGGTTGGGGTATAAATAAATAAATAAAAACACTAATAAAGTGCTGAGAAAGACTGTTTGTGTGGACATGAGGAAAAAGTATGACATTTTGCACATCTGCTAGGACCTCGAGATAATTCATCATGATGAAATTGCTTCACACACACTGTAAAATCCTATGGCACACACACGCACACACACACATGCGTGCACACACACTCGATATACTGCTGAGCAGAGCAGAATTTTGCCCTCAGTGGATAACTTTGAACTACTGCATTCCACAAACAAACCTCACAAGCTTTTGAAAACTTTTAGACAGAAATGTGCCAATAAATAACAGTAATGCTATGAAATAAAGGGCACCTTAACAAAAATTCCAGCAGTAGAGCTCTAAGGCTGATGAGGACAAACACACACAGAGGGGAAAAATATACTCACGCATTGTTATTATTACAGCCGAACTGTGTGTACATGTTCATCAGCTTCAAAGCCTCGGAGATTTCAGCATGTGACAGGAAGAAAAGAAAGTCACATACTGTATCCATTACAATCGAAGTAGAATCAGACAGATGTGTACAGTGTTGCCAGAAGTGGTTTAGCTTGCTTTTATTAATTTTTCTTAAGATCAATGGTTTTGCATTTTAAAGTAGTCACACATTAAAAAAGTCCTTTTTTTTCCCTTTATTTTTTCTTTTTAATATGATACTGATACTTTGAGCTCTGAGCATGAAGCAATTTTTAATGCTGATCCTGTACCGAGTTGGTAAAAAGAAATACTTTTGTAGGTTCCACCCATGAGAAGACTACACGCTCAGAGATGCCAACATTGCTAACAAGAAAATCATAGCAGGCAGACAGAAAAAAAAAACAGAATTTTACCACAAAAATGCTAGCGTATCTTGGTGGACGAGTCGACTCCATGCTAAGAGCACTGCAAAAAATGAATTCTTTAGAAGTGATAATATCTTGAATATAGTCAAATTTATCTAGTATTTCCTATAACAAGATTACAACAAACCAAACCTAGATCTATTTTTACTAATTTCAAGTTTGAAATAGTCTTGTTCTATTGGGAGATAAATTGGCCAAAAAAATCATTTTTGCATTATTAATACTGAGATGAATAAAAATATCAAACAAATCAAAACCTTGTTTGCCCAAAAAGTAACACAAAATACTCATTATATGGAATGAAGAAAGATTGTGTACCTAGACTACAGAGGGAAAATATTAAATGGTGACACACTGCAAATCCTATCTTGCGCTTTTGGTTATTGAATGATCTGTCTGCTGAGACAGAAATGCAAAATATATATATTTTTTTTAAACGCAAACAACAAAAAAAGCACATTCCACTTTTTTGAAAACAGTTAACCCATTTAATTTTTTACCCATTCAGGTCCAACCGGACTTTTTTTTTTTTAAGGCTAATCAATCACTTGATAACATCGAGTTGCGCTCATCAAATTTGGTGTGATTTTGAAGAAAATGCAGGGCTAACATTCCCCCTCACCAGGCATAGTTCAAGCAACAGTAAGAAAATAACAAGGGAAATATCTGGAGTGACCGCTACCTAATAATTAGGACTCCTGCCTTGGTGTTTTCTGTTGGCTCAGAAGGTCGAGGCTTGTGCACTCACAGGTCAGAGTTCACTAAGATAAAGTCAGCGCAAAGTGAAAAATTCACTTTACAGAAAATTTGTCTTTCACATTCCGTGTCCTTTGCCCCTTCAGAGAATTGTCTTTTTCACCAGGTGAATTCTATTCACATTTAGTCTGACTGCTGCTTTAGCTGAAAAAGCAGAATAGTTTTTAGGTGTCTCCCATATCTGGAAGAGGGTATTTCACAGGACACTCAAAGCATCCTATCATGTTATTTGTATGGTAATTGCAAAAGTTCTCCTGGATCATTAGCTCTCATGTTTCGTGTTAGGAGTAAGTTCTATCAAAGCACAACAATCAGCTTTGGATGGATGGATGGATGGATAGATAGAAAGTTTATTGATCCCAAGGGAAATTGCAGCATTACAGTTGTGATAAAATACAAACATTCACAGATAACCATAAATACAACAAGATAGCATAGTGCAAAGTGGAAATAAAATAGAGACAGAATCTAATGGAAATCTATTAGGGAGATGTGGGGAGCTTGTCATTATACAAAAAAAGCGTAAACAAACTTGTAAACAAGGCACTTGGATATTTTGCAAGTAAGCAAGAAAGTGGGGAGGTGCCAGTTAAAATGTGCCATGAGTTAGTTCTAGTACTGCACCTACGACTCCTACTTCTACTACTACTAATAATAGCAACATTGGAAACACAGGTTCAGCTAGTACTGCTAACATTACCAATAATAATAATAATAATAATAATAATAATAATAATAATAATGTGCGCTAGTCCTTGTTCTGCCTTGGTTCTGTACTGACAGTGGGAGGTCAGTACTATTGTGACAGCAGGGTGACTCATTAAACAGTGTAATTGCTGTGGGTAAGAATAATCAGTCTATTACTGAAGGTGCTTCTCTGTTTATCCAGTGTGTGATGTAGGGGATGTGTGTTGTTGCCCATAATGGCTAGCAGTTTGCGGCTTGTCCTTTCTACACAAACTGCCTCCAGTGCATCCAGCACTATTCTCCTATAACAGAACTGGTCTTTCTAATCTGTTTGTTGAGTTTCTTTGCAGCCTTTGCACCGACACCATTTCTCCAGAACACAGCAGTATAGAAAACTGCACTGGCTACAACTGACTGGTAGAGCACCCACAGGTGTGATGTGTACGCATCGAAGGACTGCATCCTCCTCAGAAATTAGAGATGACTTTGTCCCTTCTTGTACATAGCATCTGTATTGATCGTCCTATCCAGTCTGTCGTCCAAATGCATGCCCAGGTGCCTATATGTGCTCAATACCTCCACCTCCTCTCCGTCAATGGTGACAGGCAATAGGTGGGGCCTGGACCTCCTGAAGTCCACCACCATCTCTTTTGTCTTGCCGATGTTCAGCGGCAGTTGATTAGGATTGCATCACTCAGCAAAGTTCTCCACCAAAGACCTGTACTCATCCTCCTGCCCACCTCTGATGTTCCCCACTATGGCTGTTTCTTCAGAGAACTTCTGCACATGACATGACATGGTGTTGTAGCTAAAATCTGAGGTGTACAGACTGAACAGAGAGGGAGCCAGTACAGTCCCTTGAGGGGCCCCAGGGCTGCACATAGCCATATCTGACCAAGAGCCATGGAGTTGCATTATCCATGAGATGAGGGATTCATCCACCTGCATCAACCGGAGTTTCTCCCCCAACAGTTCAGGCTGTATGGTGTTGAAAGCACTGGAGAAATCAAAGAACATAATCTTCACCGTGCTGCCTGAGGTGTCCATTTACGGGTATGTCCTGTTCAGCAGATAGATAACTGCATCATCCACACCAGTGCGATCCTTGTAAGCAAACAGCAGTAGATCTTGTGCAGCTCTGACCACTGATTGAAGGTGAGCTATTATCAGTCCTTCCAGGGTCTTCATTATGTTTTACATTTCTTGGCCACTGGGACTACACGTGAAGTTTTTGATTTGAAAGGAACCCTGTACAGACTTCACCTCAGATTGAAAATATACTCTAGAATTCCACTCAGTTGCTCAGCACGCAGCTTCAGAACCTTAGTTTTGATGCTATCTGGTCCTGTAGCTTTGCTCAATTTGAGTTTTCCCAGCTCCTTCTTCACCTTAGTGGCAGTGAATTTTGGAGAGGGGATGGGGTGTGTGGGTCTTCCTTCAAGACGTGTGAAGGTAATGGCAGTTGGTGAGTAGAGGTGTGGGTTGCAGGAATGGGGGATGGGAACTGTTGATTGAATGAGTATTGAAGAGGAGAGGGTGTGATTGGGGCTGTTATCAAACTGTGGCCATTCACCACTGCCCTCAGCTGATTTGGAGCTGTACTGGTTGAAGCCATTGATGTTCTTCAGGCCTTTAAAAACATCACACGTGTTTTTATGATCTGGTCATCATATGAGGTTGTCTCCAAAGGGGACATCACTCTGGACAGCTGACCAATCAGCAGTCTCTGATAAAGGAGTTAGGAATTTGACTTTGAGCAGGCACATTTCCAGTGTCTGAACTGAAATATTAACTCTAACCTTTGAGTGTTTTATTGTTGCAGAACATGTCCATATCCAGTGTGATCTCTACAAAAGCTGACTCGACTGACAATATAATCCAAATCTCTCAAAATTCTTTCCTTATCTTCTCCAATGGCGGCATGGTATTTCTCATTGAACCTGTTTTCCTGTCTAGTTGTTCCCTATTGCATGACAGCTACAAACATTCAAGGGCAAAGGCTAATTAGCCACATTATCTTTCAAACTTCCATATACATTAGCTCACAGTTGCTGACAATTTGCTAGCATCTCTCTGCTCATCAGGAGAGAGAGGAATGTCATACATCCTATCCAGAGAGCGGGACCAATTTTTGGCTGTCCTGGACATGCTACCACAGATAGATGAGGTGTTGTCAGGATTCAAACTCACAGTATCCTGTGGATAGAATGAATGTTTAGCTAGTGGCACTATTGAGTTAAAACTTCAAACTTCATGTGAACTGAATCAGATGGGTCTGTACTGTCTCTCAAGCCACAATTGCCATCAATGCATTTGTTTTAACTGCTCCAACGTTTTGATATATCTTGAGTTGTATGTTTTTTCCCCTTTTACACTTATTTAAATTTTATATATTTTACTCCTGCTTATATCACAAGACAGTTTTACCAAACTAACAAAACATTCAACAAATTATTTCTGATCTTCACCAAATTATTAATATTTCTTATATTTCTCATTGGTGTATCATTAAGTTAACCTTATTATCAGATCATTTGGAGTCTCTAATTAGAATTATTATTAAGAAATTCTAATATTTCAATTAACGAACAACTTCTCTTACATTCTAAGTTAGCTACTGTACTTTATAAAAAGAAGAAGATTGTCACTCAATATCACATCAGTTCACAGCAAATACTAAAACAAATATGCAAATATGTTTTTTTTCATATAGCATAACATAGCATATTTGCATATTTGTTTTAGTATTTGCTGTGAACTGAACTATACACACACACAAACATGCACTTTGAGGCACTTTCAGAGGCCAAAGGTACCATACTTTTCATTTCTACTCTGGTGGTACCATTAATTTTACATCTAATTATGTAATGATGTAAACTTAATACCATAATCACATATTCAGGTAATGAATAGCAACATAGAAAAATACAGATTGATACCTTTATTTCTGAGAGTGGACAGCAAAAAAAAGATGACATCAGTTAAATATCAGTACAGTACCAGTATTCAGTATCAGTTAGATACAGCTCTTTTTTTCTCAGGGCAGAGGACATACCTGCAAAAATTGCCAGCGCAAAGTGTGAAAACACTTCACTGCATGATTATCTTCAGTGGCAGTGCATTTAGTATTCATTAGGCAGAGTTACAGAGTGGGCTTGCACTGAGATTGGGATGGAAATATTCTATCCGACCTAACAACACAGCCTGATCATTATGCAATGTAGAAGCTACTTAATACAAGTACATTTAAGTTTCACTGAAATGAAGCTATTACAGTTACAGTAAATATTGTACTTTTGGCTAACGCATAAGAATAAGAATCAGAAGAGTGATTAAAAGAGACATGTCATGTCTCTCTCCACACACACACACGCACACACACACGGTTCCCTCAGGTGGTGAAAATGACTCTGATAAACTGAGCACTCTTAATCGGTATGACGGCCCAGCGGCGCATCGGCATCCATGCCCGTTCTCCTGAACCTGCGCCAGAGGAACCTGGCAACTTCTCAACCAAGATGGCCGCCAGCACAGGCTCTCGCCTGATAGGAAGTGCCCAGGGGGCAACTTCCTTCAGTCCAGGCCAATCCAGATACCTCTGCATGTTTGCTTTGTCCCAGCTGTGGATCGGATTTGCGCTTTTTCATCCCTCTCTGTAAATAAGCATGCTATTCTCTCCCCTCTTCCGTGAAGATAAATACAAAAATGCGATCCGGGGTTTGGCTCTGTTAGCGAAAGGTTGAACATATTAACAGAGGAATTTTGACCCTGGAACCCAAAGGAGCAGCTCTGGACCAACAAAAGCACTCTTGGCCGTGTTATCAGTGGGGAAGAGAGTGGGAGAGAGATAAAGAGAGAGATATGGGAGGAGAGAGAGAGAGAGAGAGAGAGAGAGAGAGAGAGAGAGAGGAGATCTGTGGTTGATTTGAATGGTCAATATTGGACAAAGCAAACCAGAGGTCTCTCTTCAGGAGGGCACATAACTCTGCACTGCAAAGACTAAACAAACAGCACGGTGCCCACACACACAGACACACACACACAGACACACAGGGCCATAAAGCAGACATACAAATACCATAGGGACAAAAGCTGTCCATACAGTAGACTTTTATCTGATATTAGACCATGACTGAGACTACTAGGATCTCTGAATAGTAGAAATTGAAAGTGTAGAAGTGTTGACCTGGGAATTTGATTCTGTCTGAATATTTCAGCAAAAAAAATTATTAATGTTATAAATATATTAGTTGCATACAGTGGTTGTGTATGAGGAGAAGAAGAATGAAAAAGAAGAAAAAAAAATAGTTTGATCTGTTACAATCTTATTTAGAGTAAAACTTAAAAAAATGATACAATAGAAATCCACACACTAATTGGAAGGAAAAAATGACAGTTTCTAAGAGAAGAACATAAAAAAAGATGTCCTGGTATGTAAATTTGCTAGGAGGTGTTGATTCATTCAAATTGAGTGATTTCTCGCTGCACACAGTGCAAAAAAACTGCCATTTCAGTCCCAGCCATTAATAATGAACTCAAAATGTGTTTCATCAACACCTTCAGACGTGTTCGGGCGAACGCTGACGTGTACACATCTCTGTGTGTGTGCATTTCTAAATTGAGACGTGCAATAGTGAGGTGACAGGGCTGCATGAAGCATGTCTGAGGGGGGGAGGCAGTGAAAGGTGTGAATGTGAGTGATATCGGGATCAAAAGGAGGTGGAGGAAACAAGCACTCACTTCCCTCAGTCAGATGACCTCGAACCTCCTGCAGTGACTTCAGCCCTGTTTACACCTCTCTTTATCAGGGTGTGGATGATGAGCGCTCTCAGCTCTCGTCTGCTGTGTGTCAGAAGGTTCTGGAAGAAGAAACACCAAGACTACTTTCTGAAAACTTTCTATGAAGGCTGTGTTCATAGCTTTATTCATTTTGCTTATCAAACTTTGAGTAACGCTTTCTATGAAGCCCATGCTCATAATGAATTATAGCCCATTTATAATTATTTATAAGCAAGTATTACTGTTCTATAAATACATTTATGAAGACATCAAGACCTATACTTCATTATGATAACAGTTATAGCTACATTTATATTATTGTTATAATTACTTATTAAGTGATGCACTTGCTTTTTTAAATGCCCATGCTCATAATGCATTATACACCGATTCATAAGTATTAATTAGTCAGTCTTTTGGTTCCATGAATGTATTTCTAAAGACGCAGCATCATAAATACATTCATGGAACCTTAAGACTGACTAATAATGCATTATGAGCATGGGCATCACTTAGAAGTAATTATAACAATAATATAAATGTAACTATAACTGTTATTATAATGAAGTATAGGGCTTGTTGTGTCTTTATGAATGTTTTTATAGGACAGTCATATTTGCTTATAAATAATTATAAATGGGGTTATAATTCATTATGAGCATGGGCTTCATAGAAAGTGTTACCGAACTTTCAATCAGCAGCTAAGTATTTCATAAACTATCATAATAGCATGTAGCTTACTGCAGTACTGATATGATTAAGTAACTATTAAGTCCTCTGTTGTGCAGGAGTTACTTCCTTTATATCTTCATATCTTTTCCACACATTCCTCTTCATTGAGTATTATTTTAAGAACAGCTCATTATATATAGTGAAACCCAAGACAACTGGGACACGGAAAATAAAAAATAAAAAAAAAAACAACTGAATTTCAGTCCCTGCACTTTTAAACCTGCATGCTTTATTCGCAACTTTAAAATAATGATGAGATTCACAGTCATCTACATAATGAGTTTTGATAATGTCCTTGCTCATTCTTCCTCACACACTCCCCCTCTTTTCTCCTCAATATATTAAATGCTTATATCAGCACCTGATTTTTCAGAAGGGCTCATGAACACAGCATGAAGACCTAAATGATCAAATAATGGGTTAAAAAGCACAGCAAGTGGATCCACTGTCCTCTGGGGGTTGTGAAACTGAGATGTGTGTGTACATGTGTGTAGGGGAGTGGGTGGGTTGGTTTTCATTGATGTCAATTCAGCTAATGCAGTTTTTATGATCTAGATCACAGGAGAGGGGCGAGGTAGCCTTATTTGGGGTGGCAGCTGGAGCTGGCGTGTGTGTGTGTGTGTGTGTATGTGTGTGTCTTCCCATTAGATGAGAAGGAAGGCTAAGAGAGGTTTAAACCTCAATTAAAGTGTTCTGTGCCAGAACAGGTCTGAAAAAGCCCAGCTTAGTGTCGCGACTAAAGCAATTAGCACAATCAGGCACTCTCTTTCTCTCTCTCTCTCTTTCTCACACACACGCACACACACACACACACACACACACACACACAGAAAAAGAGAGAGAGGGTGAGGGTTTTTTTGCCAAATTTAATTGCCAAATTTTGATTTGTGTGTGTGAATAAACAAAAGCAAAAAATATTACCACTATTATTACTACAACTACAACCAATACTACTAGTATTACTGCTGTTTTTACTAGTCTTAATACTATTACTACTACTATTACACCTACAACTACTACAACCAAATTATATATTTAAACTGATTTATCATTTAAATAAAGAGAGCATCAGTAACGCTAGAAATGTAAATATTTAATACTGTTTATAAACACTCTGGCCTGTATATAATACGCATACGAATATTTATGAAAGGATACTACTCCTATTACTACCACTACACCAACTTCTACTCCTATTACTACCACTACACCAACTTCTACTTCTATTACTACCACTACGCCAACTTCTACTCCTATTACTACCACCACACCAACTACTCCTATTACTACCACTACGCCAACTACTCCTATTACTACCACTACGCCAACTACTCCTATTACTACCACTACACCAACTACTACTCCTATTACTACCACCACACCAACTACTCCTATTACTACCACTACACCAACTACTACTCCTATTACTACCACCACACCAACTACTCCTATTACTACCACTACACCAACTACTCCTATTACTACCACTACACCAACTACTCCTATTACTACCACTACGCCAACTACTCCTATTACTACCACTACACCAACTACTACTCCTATTACTACCACCACACCAACTACTCCTATTACTACCACTACGCCAACTACTCCTATTACTACCACTACGCCAACTACTCCTATTACTACCACTACACCAACTACTACTCCTATTACTACCACCACACCAACTACTCCTATTACTACCACCACGCCAACTACTCCTATTACTACCACCACGCCAACTACTCCTATTACTACCACTACGCCAACTACTCCTATTACTACCACTACGCCAACTTCTACTCCTATTACTACAACTACACCAACTACTCCCATTACTACCCCTACGCCAACTACTCCTATTACTACCCCTACGCCAACTACTCCTATTACTACCCCTACGCCAACTACTCCTATTACTACCCCTACGCCAACTACTCCTATTACTACCACTACGCCAACTACTCCTATTACTACCCCTACGCCAACTACTCCTATTACTACCCCTACGCCAACTACTCCTATTACTACCACTACGCCAACTACTCCTATTACTACCACTACGCCAACTTCTACTCCTATTACTACAACTACACCAACTACTCCTATTACTACCACTACACCAACTTCTACTCCTATTACTACAACTACACCAACTACTCCTATTACTACCACTACGCCAACTACTCCTCCTATTACTACCACTACGCCAACTACTACTCCTATTACTACCACTACGCCAACTACTCCTATTACTACCATTACGCCAGCTACTCCTATTACTACCATTACGCCAGCTACTCCTATTACTACCACTACGCCAACTACTCCTATTACTACCACTACGCCAACTACTCCTATTACTACCCCTACGCCAACTACTCCTATTACTACAACTACGCCAACTACTCCTATTACTACCACTACGCCAACTACTCCTATTACTACCACTACGCCAACTACTCCTATTACTACCACTACGCCAACTACTCCTATTACTACAACTACGTCAACTACTCCTATTACTACCACTACGCCAACTACTCCTATTACTACCACTACGCCCACTACTCCTATTACTACCACTACGCCAACTACTCCTATTACTACAACTACGCCAACTACTCCTATTACTACCACTACGCCAACTACTCCTATTACTACCACTACGCCAACTACTCCTATTACTACCACTACGCCAACTACTCCTATTACTACCCCTACGCCAACTACTCCTATTACTACCACAAACCAACTACTCCTATTACTACCACTACACCAACTTCTACTCCTATTACTACAACTACACCAACTACTCCTATTACTACCACTACGCCAACTACTCCTATTACTACCACTACGCCAACTACTCCTATTACTACAACTACACCAACTACTCCTATTACTACCACTACACCAACTACTCCTATTACTACCACTACGCCAACTACTACTCCTATTACTACCACTACACCAACTACTCCTATTACTACCACTACGCCAACTACTCCTATTACTACCACTACACCAACTTCTACTCCTATTACTACCACTACACCAACTTCTACTCCTACTAGACCAACTACTACTACACTTACTACTACTCCTATTTCTCTTATTGTTACTACTACTACTACTACTACTATTACTACTAGTACAAGTACTACTGCTCCAACTACTACTCCTACTACTACTGCACCAACTACTACTCCTATTACTCTTATTGTTACTACTACTACTTCTCCTCCAACTACTACTCCTATTACTCCTACTACTAGTACTACTACTACTACACCAACTACTACTCCTATTACTCCTACTACTAGTACTTTTACTACTACACCAACTACTACTCCTATTACTCTTATTGTTACTACTATTACTTCTCCTCCAACTACTACTCCTAATACTCCTACTACTACTACACCAACTACTACTAGTACAACTACTTCTACACCAACTGCTACTCCTACTACTACTCGTACTATTACTATACCAACTACAACTAATACCACCACCATTAAGTGTGTAACTCTCCAACAATTTGGATCAGTGCATCAATTTAAATGGTGATGATTGAAATGAATCAGCAACAATCATAAATCAATTATTATTGAAAAAGTACAAACAACTGGTTTGTAAAATCTATGTGTAAATTATTTGCCCATCACTATGAGATTTTAAAATAGTACTTGTCTCTGTCATTCATTTATAAACTAATGGTAGGCCTACCTCAGACTCTGAACAAAGTTGGTCAAATATCAATGAATGAAGGCTACTAAATCAAATCACATCCTATGCTATGAGATTCAGTGGTATCAGTAAATATCAAATTGGTGTCTTATGAATTGAAATTGCATCGGATCATGTGGAAGCCTATGATTTTCAAATTTAATTATTATTACTACTGCTATTACAACAACAACAACTACTACTATTACTCCTACTACTACTACTACTACTAATAATAATAATAATAATAATAATATTTTCATAAGCACATCTAAATGTTACATTACTGTATCCTCAGTAACCATAAAGAAATATTTTGGCTTTTAGCTGTAAGCCGTATAAGCTGTAAAAACACCATATCTTGTGTGTATCGTGAGGACCAGGTGATTGTGAAGATACTTGGTCCTCACAGCTAAATGTTAAAATTCTGGTAGTACTGTTTCTTTTTTTTTTAATGAGTCTAGTATGTAGCAGAACAGCTTCAATAAGCCCAAGAAATCAGAACTACAATCACATTTAGACATATACACACACTGAACTAGGTAGACAAGTAGATAAGCCTATGCTGACTTCTGAATTTACTGGCAAAGAGAGAAACATTTCTAAAGAACGACTTCCAATGCATAGCTCTCTGAAGACACAGACTCTGTCCTGGAAGCCGGTATTTATTTTTTCTGGAGGTGCTGGTGTGTGTAGACGGGGCAGAGACTGGGGCCTTGTGCACCATCGCCCTTGACTGACATGGATGTTTTGTGACTAAATACGAGGCAGAGCGTCTTAAAACAGGAGCTCGATTAGGAAAACAGCTGACACGTCTGCCTTCACAGTGAGTGTATGCATACAGCTTTTTAATTATTATTCCATTTATTTGAGTAAAACAGCTGAACTCGGAGATGATATGTACAAGACACACACACACACACACACACACACACGGGGACTTGGAAATGTAATTACCTCTACGCATATTTTTGTAGCTCTGAATCTTCCCAGAAACATGACATGATTCGTGAGGATGAAAGCTATTTTATGAAAGCTAGTTAACGTTTAAACTAGCCTGTGTGTGTGTGTGTGTTGCATCTGATTATACGAGCGTCATACAGTTTAGGGCTTTTTAGTGGTTTGAGCACTAAATTGAGTGTGTGTGGTCTTCTTTATATTACACTGCAGTCAAATGTGCTCATTCTCAGCATGGAGATTGAAGTATAATTGTGTATAATTGTATTGGCCTATAATTGAGCCATTACACCATAAAGCCAAATGTGAGTAAAGGCACATTTTATAAAGCTATTTCATTTATTCGCATTGCAGAATGTCAGCATATGCAGTCCTAATCTCCTCATCTGCAGTTTTGTGTTGTTCTGTATTATATAAGGACCTCTGATGTCATCCTGAGAACATTATTTTGGTGATCAATCATAGGTCCACACACCACTCCACACCTTTCACTTAACCTTCACATTCTGTTAGGATATTGAGAGACCCAGACCATTTTAACAGCTTAGAAATAAACACAATATTTTTACAGCTGATACGTGAAATCATCTAGTGAAAATTATACATAAGATCTGTTTGGGGTCTCAGAGATGCTTGCTATCATCAGGTATTTATTTGAGTGACTTTTAATACTGTGTTCTCTCTGGAGTCAAAATGAACTCAAACAAAAACAGCAATCCTACCCTGGATAGTATTGCATTTCTAATCTTGAGAAAATAAAATAAACAACTTTATGGCTGTGTTTCTGAAAGATGTGTTGGCAAAGACTACAATGATTAGCCCACTGGCTGCAATCAACATTCAGTGCCAGCATTTTGACGGAGCTTTGTATTGAATAAACAAGCTAGCAAGCTCAAAACTAACTGGAAACGTGTCCTTCAGTCATTTATCTTTATTTATCTTTATATATCTTTATTCTGGTCAGGGTCATGGTGGATCCAGAGACTACCCCTGGAACATTAGGCACAAGGTGGGAATACACCCTGGAATGGGACTCCATTCCATCATAGGGTACCATGCACACACCTTCACACACTCATTCATGCCTAGGGACCATTTAACATAGCCAGTCCTTCTATCAACGTGTCTTTGGGAATTGGGAGGAAAACAGAAAACCCGGAGCAAACCCACAAGAAAACGAGAACAACATCAGAAACGTCACACAGACATGGAGCCAGAGCTAAGAGGTAGCAGTACTACACACTGCACAAATATGCCACCAGCTGTAAATAACGTGATGAAAAGAGTGCAATTTTTAGCTGTACAATATCAAAACCTATCCGTTTATTTGCTCAGCAGAGATGTCACCATTACCAATGCATAAAGTAAATTTTCTTTCCCTGCGTAAACTCCTTTTACTCAGATATGCACAGCTCATTTCTCTCGGCATCGACAGCATTGAAAGCCAAGGCCAGTCTAGCTTTGGGTTGACATTAAATAATGAGTATAAATATTTCTTCTTGGGATGGAAGCAGCGACAGGCTGCAAAAATGACTTGAAATAAGATAGCTGCTTTTATTGATGTGCAAAACGCTTCTTCCTTTATTGAGGATGTTGTTGTTATCTAACTAAATTACTAGAGGAAGTTAGCATTAAGAGAACACACACACTACTATGTTTGTAATATTGCTACAATAATGCATGATGACTTGTGTATTATTGTAACTAAATAACACTACATCCACATCCCATCCAACCCTAATCCTAACATTCATACACAAAGACAACAGATTCTGGCTCCTTTAGTATTTTAAATAAAAGCTGCATTTTTTTTTTTTTTTGTACAAAAGCTCCTTTTTTTTAAAAGTGCCAGTCACACACACATACACACAATCTCAGCTGTTTGGCATCTATTCCCAGTAGTACAAGAGTGGAGAAAAAATATCAAGCGTCTTCAATTCCACTATAAAATATAAGGTCACAAACTACAGTTTCTTGGACAGAATTTAACAGCATTAATTATTTATATTCAGCAGAAGCTCCGACAGATGGCATGGTTTGAGTGTTATCATATTTCTAAATGAGATTTAAGCTCAGAAATGTGGGAAAATGTTCCACTTCTCTCTGACATTTTAAACTGCAATAACACAGAGTTTGTTCAGTTACAGTCTTAAGTTTGAAACTGCAGAATATCACATTAATTTTGTCAAAAAGCGGAAATATGTGAACATTTTAAATGCAAGTACAATGTGAATAATTGGGGCCTGTAGTTGCCATTGATTTTGAATAACGCAGCTGTGTACCAATTAACCCAAACCTTTTTTTTTTTTTTTTTCCCTCCAGTATCCGTCAACTACATGTCATCCATTTTCTCTCAGCAGTTAGCAAATTAAATATTGTTTTTCGACTAACATGGTGCTGGTTTGAGGAACTGTCTTGTGTTTCTCCATTCTTAGAAAAGAAGGTTCCATCTAGCATCTCAAATGGTTCATTGATTTATATAACAGAGGGGTTTCTTTGTCCAAAAAGGTTCCTAGTAGAACCAGATAGAACTGTTAACAGAACCATCCAAGAAGCCATGAGGAACCTTTTTGCTTTTAATCATGTCTTTAGATCAGTGAATTCACTGACACACAGTGTTGTTTGTGACTTCTAACACATTTTTTATGCTTTAGAGTCGAACTCTGAAGCTGCTTTTCTCGGTTCCAGCCCAGGCTAGAGTTCAAGGGTTATCGCACATTCCTGGGAATAGTTTACATTTTCATCTTGGATGTCTCCACTACAGACATTTCTGAATTCCATCTCAAGACCCTATTTTTATTTATTCTTGGGTTGTATACGGTCTGCGGTACACAAATCCCCAGTGTTTTATTGTGTATTGTGCTTGTTACACATACTGTATATTTCATTTTCGTTGTGTTTTGTCTTTTAGTGTGTAATCTTGTGTATTTTTACTTTTATAGTCTCCAATCTTTCATTGTGTACCATGGTTTCTTTATTTCAGTTTAGTTATATTTTATCTTGCATGCCTTTTATTGTAGTCGTGTTTTGTTTTTAGCTTGAACTTGCAGCACTTTATAATGAACATCTACAATACACAAATACTGTACAGTATCAAACAACAAGTCCATAGAAGGTAGCCAGTGTTTGGGAGGTTTGATCATTTTAGCTATTTATTCAGACCATTTAGATGCACAAAAGAAAATTTCGTAAGCATTAGCAAAAAGTAGGTTCCTCTCTGTTTATTGATCTTTGATTCACAATTAATTATCTGATCAAAAAATTCTTTCTTTTTTTTTTTTTTAATAACGGCCATGTAAACTTCATGTTTCCAGCATTTGACAGAACAGAGCAGTTAGCCAGCTGAGAACCAGCTGTTTCTCCCCATGGAAGAGATCCGCCATTGTGACAAAAGTGCTCACACAGCAAATTTTCCCACTTAATCAAGTGCCTCCCCATATCTTCTCAAAAAAGTATGATTGGTCCCAAATATTTGTGTGGAAATCATAACCTCCGAAATCACGACTGGATGGAATCAACACTACTCAGATTGGTACAACTCCACTTAACATCCCGAAACTGCTTCTCTTTCGCTTCATCTGGACCATTAACATAACTGACAGTAAACAACAGCTGGCTCAATTCAAAACAGTAAAATAGTTCAGCAACATTTGTCTTCATTTAAAACTTTCCTGGTAACTTTCATGTCACTGTAAACTCTCATGAACTGGAGGAAGGAGGGGGATATTTCCCAGCATTTCTCTTATTAGACTTGATATCCAGTTTAAAAAAAAAAAAAAAAAAAAAAAAACACATATACAACACTCCTCAAATGTTTTTAATACATTTCATAATTATGCTTATTGTCAATCAAATGTGTATAAAATCAACACATTAAGTTTCTTAATTACTTAAATGGTGTAGTTAATGCTATACTCCTATTCTATGAGTGTGTGGTCTGAGTTATTCCATGGCTGTGTTCTGGGGACATTATCATTCAACCTACGCAAATTACACACCAGGCCACAGTATGAATAAACAGGAAAAGCCGAGCTGAAGAGTCAAGTTGTGTATCATCATGGTGGAAAAACACTAACAGAAGATGAAGTGGATTTTAAAGCTGTCCCTCAGATTCCAGACTCTAGTCAAATCTACATAAAAGTTTGATTAGTTCCAGACATCCATGTGTACCTCGTAATGCCTGGAATCAAGGCTACTGCAAAACCTAGCATCCCAACCTGCTTCTCTTTAGTCTGACTGACAGCAAACAGCAGCTGGCTCAATTTAAAACATCAAGATCATTCAGCAATTTGTCTCAGTGTCCTAGAAACCACTTGGTCTTTGGTAAGTGTATGCTACCAGGTCTTCAGGCAAAAAAAGTTTCTTTTGCAAGGTTTATCTTAAAATCAGTTTATACCACAGTGCAGTTCAATGCTTGAATCTGATTGGTCAGAAGGTGTGCATTATTTTTGTATAGCGGCACTGCTCAGACAGTAGTTCCGACTATAATATTAATATTAATGCGCTCATTCTAATGTGTTACGGTTTCTATAGTAACAGATCATTGAACTTTTTTGTGTTTTTTTTTTTAAATATGTAAGGAATATCACACTCCAGACCGTACTGTTATATGAACATAATACACTTCTGGGTGGTAGCGGCACTCTGCTTGCGCGTTGTGCCACATCACACCCCCCAGCATGCATTACTTTCGGATAACAGCACGGTCTGTTGTGTGTTACTCCTTAGATATTTTAAGGTGCACAAAAATGTTCAATGTTTAAAATAAAACTTAATACACAGGCTTACCAAAACTGGACAGTTGAAGATTGGAAAAAGACCAGGTGACCTTTATCCAAATATAGTCTTGTTTAGTTTCGGCCCAACGTAACCCCAGATTCCTGTTCATGGCTGACGGGAGTGGAACCTAATGTGGTCTTCTGCTGCTGTAGCCCAACGGCCGCTCAGTTTGGCATGTTGCCCCCTCTGAGATGCTTTTCTGCTCACAACAGTTGTAAAGAGTGATTATTTAAGTTACTGTAGCCTTCGTGTCAGCTGAAAGTAGTCTGGCCAGTCACCTTTGACCTCTCTCATCAACAATGCACATCCCCATGCACAGAACTGCTGCTCACTGGATGATTTTTTTTGTTTTGTTTTTCACACCATTTTATATACACTCTAGAGACTGTTGTTTGGGAAAATCTCAGGAGATCAGTAGTTTCACTCGCTCTCTTTCTCGCTTGATTGTCTGCTGACTCGCATGTGTCACCATGACTTCTTCAAAGTTTGAGTGGGATAACATTTGATGTGTCTGAGCTGGCTTATGACGTGTGTGTACAAATGTAGCTACAATTCATAGCAGCTCAGGAACATCATATTACAGAATATTATTTGTCCCATTACGCAATAATCATATTTTTATTTTAATAAGGGAAAACACCTACACACTCCAGCATAAAATGTATTGCACATATGCAATATTTTGAATGGCAAAAAAATACATCATTTTTTTCTGAAATATAGTTAACTATAAAATGTATAATTATATAATTGTATTTATTCTCAAAAATGTTTTGATAGTTTGAAAAAAAAAAACAACAATTTAAATTGGATTTAATTTTTTAACAAGATAGCTGGAATCAATCATTTTTAGCCTCTGGTGTAGATACTGTGTGGTCTGAGTCTCATTTCATGGCTTTGTGCTGTGGGCAATCTCGGCCTACACAAATTACACAGTAGGCCCAAAAAATAAACAGGAAAAGCCGAGCTGAAAGACATGCAGAAATGCTGAGTCGATGTGCACCAAACTCTGAATTAGCTCAGAGCAGTGAAGAAACAGCCTTGCTTGTTTATCATTTTGAACAGTCATGCGTTTCAGTTAATCTCCTCGAAGGTTCGACTAGTACGTATACAACTGTATGTCCACGCTGTTAGTAAAACAGTTGAATGCAACGGTAAAGCACTGAAGCAATCCATAACGCTAGATATCATGTTCTTTAAGCTCTTTAAAAATGTGCAGCTTGAAAATGGAAACCTAAGGCACCTGTTCATTCATGCATGTTTTTGCTGTATCAAAAAATGTATCGTATTGACACTGACCAGACGTGACACCGAGTGTTTGTGGAAACAGCATAAAAGTTACCACGATGCACTAGCGGTGAGGAATCAGGGAGGCAAACTTCAAGGTCCATAGCTCTCCCACTCATAATGTTCCTGCTCCATCATCCGGTTAACTGTGCTGGAAAAATGGGCAAAAAACGCATTTCAGCACTGACCCAACTCAGCCCCAGAGCATGAGGGGTAAATTATGAACCAAATAATCTCTCTCTGGCACCCTTGGCCCTCCCACACTCACCAGTTTTCACTTTCATCTGTGTTCCGCTCTTTTGCTCGCTCTATATGCTTTTACGAGGCACAACCATTCTCGGTTTTACAGTAATGGGAGATCTCATTATCCATCCATTTCATAATTTCTGCTTGTGCGACTCCCTCTTTTCTCTTTTCTCCCTTTCTTCCAGCCTCCCTCTATCTCAAGTGGCTGTAAAGGCAGTGCACCCTAAGCAAGGGGCCCTCGAAATGAGACGCTAAGGTCATTAACTTTTATCCCTCGCCTGGTCAAGCCATTTACAAGAGAATGCCAAGGTCTCATAATCGTAAAAATCATAAAAATGCCAAAGACGTAGAAATGGTGATGAAGGAAACAATGCTAAAACAAAGGAGGGTAAAAAAGAATGGAGGATGAATGCTGGATTTGGAGAAAGGCTTAGGTGTGAAACACTATGATGTCAGTGCATTAATATGAGTTACTAGCTATTGAGATCATTCAATGATTCATTCATTCATCCTTCTGTAATCTAGTGCTTCCAATGAGAATAACCAGAACAACTGCAATGAACCTATACACCTCATTAGATTAACAGAAGAAGGACAATAAATATCTAGAGATATAAAAATTGGAACAAAATGAAAAAAAAAAAAAAAGGAATGCGATTGTGGTGAGGACCGTTAAAACGATTTAGCCATTTAGTCAACTAGTGTTAATTTCCCCAATCAGGTGGCAAGCAGGAATGGCTGTTAAACGTGTTAAACTGGCAGCTGCAGTGTGGTGTGTGCCAGTTTCACATTACGCCTGAATGCATTGTGGGTAGTGCGGTTCTCAATTTGGGGTTGAAGTGGAGGAGGGGTTAGTGAGCTGAGGCGGTGCAGGAGTGCAAACCTGTAATTTAGAGTTGCTGATTTACTCTGTGGCTTAGTGAGTGTGTGATGCTGTGTATACTTATTTTCCCTTGCTTTTTCATAAAGCTTCAAAAAGGAGGAGGAACGGAGATGAGATGATTACATCATTGTGGGTAATACACTGTCAAGCATGAACCCAAGCATTCATATGCACACACCCAAACACCACTGGTACATACAAATGGTCTAAAATTGCTCCAGGACCCATCAAGCTATCAGAGTAAACCCTCTGAAGCCTCTTTTCTACCTCTGAACTCAATTTAATGGTAAATAACTGAGCCTTCTCTACGACTTTGTTCATACAAGTGGGTAAATCTAGTTTTTTTCTTAAGCCCGGTGTTTAGTCTCCACATTTCAAATTACAAGTGGAGGAGAACATTAGAAAATGTGCCAGTTAGCAAATGAGCTAGTTAGCAACATGCCAACATGGCGATTGTGCAGTGGATCATGTTTTATGTCCAGTCATGGTTATGAATATTTAAGTGCAAGCACTTAAGTGTGCTCTACGCTGTGTGTGTGATTCCATGTCAAATCATCCAGGAGGTGGAACCACACCATCATGGATTTTGATGATTTTTTTCCCACTATCTGTCATTACAAGCATGAGTATAGTATATAAATCCCCAAATATTTTGCGTCAACTCTCAGTCGTTATGAATGAACAGCCATTTTAAAATTTGTCCCAAATGCACTTCACACCCTTTTGGGAAAAAAAATTGCCATACATGCTAAAACATATACATGCTATTAGGATGAAACCTGTTATTTTTGTCATGACGTAGAATCAGCATTTGTAATATTTCGAAAGATGTCAATGATAAATACCAAAAAACTGTTTTGGGGGTACCTGTGTTTGACCCCCAGAACCCTTCTGTCACAAATTTTGAGACATTTAGCTTCAAGTCATCTTACAAATTAGTGAAAACTGGGTGTGTGTTATCACCCACTACAAAGAAATAGCAAAAAATCGACATCCATAATTCTTGTATGTTTTGCCAAAATATGTACAGGAATGTATATCATGTGGCCAAAAGTTTGTAGACACCTGACCATCACACCCATATGTGTTTTTAACATGCTATTCCAGATTTAGTTCCTTCTTTGCTGTTATAATGAGCTCCACTCTTCTGGGAAGCTTTCCACTAAATTTTGGAGCGTGGCTGTGGGGATTTGTGATCATTCAGCTACAAGAGCATTAGTGAGATCAGGCACTGATGTTGGTGAGGAGGTCTGGGGTTCAGTCGGTGTTCCATTTCATCCCAAAGGTGTTCAGTGGGGTTGAGGTCAGGGCTCTGTGCAGGACACTCGAGTTCTTCCACTCCAACCTTCACACACCATGTCTTCATGGAGCTCGCTTTGTGCACAGGGGCATCGTCATGCTGGAACAGGTTTAAGCCTCTTGGTTCCAGTGAAGGGAAACTGTAAAGCTACAACATACAAAGACATTGTAGACAATTCTGTGCTTCCAACATTGTGGCAGCAGTTTGTGGAAGGCACACATATGGGTGTCATGGTCAGGTGTCTATAAAGTTATGGCAGTATACTGTACACAGAAATGTACATTCAGTGTTAATAATAATAATAATAATAATAATAATATTATTATTATTATTATTATTATCATTATTACTGTAAGACAGCTTTTGCAATTAGTGTTTCTTGGAATAAAGAAAGAAAGAAAGAAAGAAAGTTTTATCTCCATAGTATGTATCCTTTGTGAGTTACTAATTGTAGAACATAAGTGTTCTGTTGCTTTAAATTCTTGGTTCCTAAGCTCGCCTCTACGCACGCTCGAGTGTTATCGTAGAGAAGTTTCATGTATGGTGACGAACTCCTGCATCTCAAGTAAAGATACACTTGTTAACTGTTCCCTTGTCTCACGGCTCGTCATCTAACACTAATTAAAAAGTGTTTCATACATGGGGCATGGTATATCAAAGTGCATCTGGGTTGAATTTCAAAATGGCCTCCTTTTTATAACAAGTGAGAGTTTTACTCAAAAAAAAATTCTGGGTTTTTGTTTTCATACTTGTGACTAACAGATGGTGAAAACAGCAGCAAATTCTGCAATGGTGTGGAAAATTCCTCTGCCAGTTGTTCATTTGACATGAAATCACCCATGTTTGTTGTTCCTCTCAATGTAAGTAACAAAGTTAGGCCTTCAAGCTAGTTTTCATTACACACAAAATGACAAAAAATCAAAAACTGAAATACAGGTTCACTAGACACCCTTAAACTGCATGTTAGAAACTCAAATTTGGGTTTATAGAGTTTGTCTTTTTTTTAGCCACTCAATCTTTCAAGCTCGCATATGCCAACAAAATATATATATATAATTTTACCCACCTGGATGAACATAGTGTCAAACACACAAGATTTCCGTATTTAGAGCTTTACTGATTTTTTTTTTCTTTTTCCGAAACAATCCACAGTTTCCTCACACATAGCTTTTCTTGTTCGAATCTTGAACTTACAGGAGTGTATGTGCGTACATAGAAAAAAATTGACTTAGGTTGCCCCAAGAATATTTTTTGCCCATTTTGTCTCGGCATAAACATTTTGCCTCAGGCAGTTTCACCTCGGTCTAGCCTGACCTTGTTAAAGATTTCTTTGATGTGTGCTGTGTATGTTAAAGCAACATTACACAACACTGCAAATGGTTACAGAGTAAAAATCTATGGATTTGATTATCCATCACACAGTTTGATAACCCACTCTATCTGTACTACACTGTATTTCTATCAAACGCAGTTTAACGTTATGTTAAACAACACTTTATATTTCCATCCTCACAGTAATCTGACATGGAGCTGGTCAAGTAGTCTGTACTTTCGCTTAGAAATCATTACAGGGACTCATATTTGGACATGCAACTCTGAACCAGAATTCTAGGGTCCTGAGGTTTCTGTGGTTTTTCTTAAACAAGGCTTTAGAATTTTAGACCCAACTTTTGTCTACTGATTTAAAACAATTCAGTTGGCAATTGGTCAAAGGGAAAGGCCAAGCAAAATTCAATAATGTCAGGGTCATGTGATAATGTTCATGCTATGCACTGGCCAGGATGGTAGCCAGTGTCTGGGGAATAGACTGGGCTAGAGTGGAAGGTCAGTAACATGGAATAAATTGGTATAATATTAGTGTCATGTATGGACTAGACAGGAATAATTTTTAGTGTTAAGTAAAAACTGGACCTGGGCATTATTATGTTATGATTATGTTATTCATGATTCATTTATGGAATGTCGGTGTTCTGTGTGGATAAGACATGGATTGTGTCAGCATTATGTCTTGACAAGACTGGGTTAATATCTGAGTTATGTATGGGCCGCATCAGGACAACTGCAGCCTCGGGTACGCATGAACTAAACAGTCTTGTGTATGGACTGGAACAGGCTGGGATGTCGGTATGGATTGAACGGGGTTAATATCTGAGTTATGTATGGGCTGCATCAAGAAAACTGCAGCCTCGGGTATGCATGAACTAAACAGGGATAATGTCTTGTGTATGGACTGGAACAGGCTGGGATGTCGGTATGGATTGAACTGGGTTAATATCAGGGTTGTGTATAGATTGGACTGGGTTAATGTCAGTGCTGTGTATGGACCAGACTGTGGTAATGTCAGGGTTGTCAAAGAATGAGATTGGGTTAATGTCAGTGCTATGCATAGACTAGACTGAGATAATGTCAGTGCTGTGTACAGACTAGACTGGGTTAATGTCAGTGCTGTGCATAGACTAGACTGGGTTAATGTCAGTGATGTGTACAGACTAGACTGGGTTAATGTCAGTGCTGTGCATAGACTAGACTGGGTTAATGTCAGTGCTGTGCATAGATTAGACTGGGTTAATGTCAGTGCTGTGTGCAGACTAGACTGGGATAATATCAGTGCTGTATACAGACTAGTCTGGGATAATGTCAGGGCTATTTACAGATTACACTGGATCAATGTCAGTGCTATATATGGACTATAGTATAGTAATGTCAATGCTGTGAAAGGAGTAAATTGGCTTAATGTCGGTGCTGTGTATAGGATAATTTGGGTTAATGACAGGATTAGACTGGGTTAATGCCAGTGAAATTTATGGAGCAGACTGGGATAATGTCAGACCTATGTATGCATTAGACTTAATGTTAGGGCTGTGGATGGATTACACTGGGTTAATGTCAGTGTGGTGTACAGGTCAGACTGGAATAATGTTACCAATGTGTATGGAGTAGACTGGGAAAATGAGAGTGTCATATAAGGACTACACCAGGATAATGTCTGTGTTACATATGGAAAAGACTGGGATAATGACAGGGTCATACAAGGACTATGTTGGGATTAAGTCAGTGTTACGTATGGACTACAACAGAATAATATCATAGTTGGAATATGGAATAAAGTGGGATAAATTATGTATTATGTATGGACTAGACTAGGATATTGTCAGTGTAGGAACTAGAACAGGGCAATGTCAGCACCATGTACGTATGTACTAGACCAGGATAGACCTGTGTTATGTACACACAAGAATGGGATAATGTAAATGTAATAATGGACTAGAGTGGGACAATGTCAGCCACATGTCTGTAGTAGACTGTCATAATGTCAATGCTAAGTAAGAACTAGACTGGGATAACGTCAGTGTTAACTATACCCAAGAATGGCATAATGTCAATGTAATAATGGACTAGAATGGGACAGTGTCAGCCCCATGTATGGAGTAGACTGGGATAATGTTAATGACAAGTAAGAACTAGGCTGGGATAATGTTAGTGTTAAGTAAGAACTAGACTGGGTAATTGCCAAGGTTTATGTATAGCCTAGACTGGGATAAGACTATACATTACTCATGTGCCATGTATGATGTGGAATGGGAGGCACCAGAATGAAGTAATGAATGGGAATCAACAGGAATAATGTTATAGTTATTTATAAACAGAACAGAAAAATGCCAGTTTCCTGCATGGTCATGTACGGGTACAGACTACTAAAGGCTAATATCAGCTTCATGAATGTACTAGACCGGAATAAGGTCAGCATCACAAACCAAATAGACTGGGACAATGTCAATGTTATGGAGAAGAACTTTGTGTACGATTTAGCTAAGCATTAAGAACTGAAACAAACATTTCTCTGTGTGTGGCATTGCACTTGATGACACTAAGGAAGGACCCACAATTACTGGGAAACATGCACATACGCACTCGGACACACAAGCTCTCTTAGGGTGAAATATCTGTTTTTGCAACTAGACAAAGTAGAGAGTGAATTATTGCTTTGCTTCAGAGCAGAATCAATACATTCACAGGCTGCCAAATGATGAATTCTACCACTGACAAATCATTTCCACTCACAGTTCAGCACCCTACAAACACAACACACTACTATTGGGTTTGGGACAGTGCTAGGTCTGGAGTCACTTGCCTCAGTTTGTTCTCCATTATGGCAGAATTGTAACTGAAATCTGGTTAGCAATTCTAAATTAGTAATAAGCGAGCAATGATATTTCATGAGACGTACTTGTTTGGGGGTGGGACCGATAACAACAGTCATAAAATGATCTCTTATGGAGATCTGAAAAAAGTAGTGTGACAGCAGCGCATAAAATCATGCAGATACAGGTCAAGAGCTTTAATTAATGTTCACATCAAACATCAGAATGGGAAAAATGTGATCTCAGCGACTCTGACCGTAGTATGGTTGTTGGTGCCAGACAGGCTGGTGTGAGTGTTTCAAACCGCTGATCTCCTGGGATTTTCACACACAACAGTCTCTACAGTTTAGAAAGAATAGTGTTAAAATAAAAATAAAATAAAAAAATCCAAAAAGTGGCAGTTCTGTGAGCGGAAATGCCTTGTTGATGAGAGAGGTCAGAGGAGAATGGACAGACTGGTTCTGGCTGACAGGAAGGCTACAGTAACTCAAATAACCACTCTTTACAACCATGGTAAGCAGAAAAGCATCTCAAAACTCACGACATGTTGAATTTTGAGGCGGATAGGCTAAAACAGCAGAAGACCACATCAGGTTCTGGTCCATTCAGTCAAGAATAGATATCTGAGGCTACAGTACAGGGTACAGTTTCCCACTTTCGATGGGCCTGTGCCCACTGTAGCCTTAGATTTCTGTCCTTTACACAACTAGCAGCCAAATTAGTGGCACTGTGATCAAAGTGGCAACAAAGTTCTAGCAGTATAAAAAAAAAATAACAGTAGTGGCAATGGAGAAACAAACAAAACATGCTACTGGACAGAAAAATAAATCCTCATTACTTCAAGCTGAATTTGAACCGTGTGGTGCACATTTTCTGCACAAACCTGGATGATGCTGATTGATGATGTAACTCAACGTAGTAATTTTTTAATCATAGCCCTATCATTAGAGGATCTTCCTCTGACATGGAGAGAATGTTATCACACAGTCTGTTGTAGAATTCGGCCAAGTTTTTTCTGAGATCATCTCGTACAGTGTGACAAGAAATAATCATAAAAAGACAGCTGTAATCCCAAAGTCTAATACTAGTGTTACATGTAAATATGTAAAAAAAAAAAAAATAATAATAATAATAAATAATAATAAAAAAATGCTATTACTGAGTTTTTTAAGTAACAATCAGAATGTTAACATTTTGTTACCATTATTTTACCATTGTATTATTTATCTGTAAAAGCCAACCAAATTCTGCAACAAGGAAACTAGTGCAGATTGTTTTGTTGAATATCCTATTAAAGTCAGTGCGACAAAACAGTTAATAAAGGCATCTCTCTCTCTTCTGTATAAGTTCCAATCAACAAACTGCACCTACTTGATGATGTTTATTGCACATACACAATTTTTAAGCTCTCCACAAAGGACAAAAGCTCTGTCGGGCATCCTTATGAGTTGGACCAGTACAGCACTGTATATCGGATTGAGTTCTGGTCTTATCACAGGTGGCACTTTTAAAGTGGAGAAGCGGAGGAATAAGATCTGAGGAGGGATTTTGGGGGGAAGAAAAAGAGAGAGAGATAGATGATAAGATCTGCAGGGAGCTATTTGAAACCTCAGAAATAGCAAGCCACACGTACACTGCTGAAACCTAAGTGAGCAAATAGGGGATTAGAAGCAGGTCCCCACTTTCCCACACATTAATGTGTGTGTGTGTGTGTGTGTGTGTGTGTGTGTGTGTTTATATACTCTCACATTTGCGTTTGCAAAATATCATTAATTATGGATAAAACCGGTCAGAAACAGATAAAAGCAGACACTGAAAAAAAAGACCAAAAATAGCTAGCTCTAAGTTTAATAAATTATGGAAGAAAACACACACACACACACATAAAATGTATATTCAAGCAATGTTGTATAACACAAATGCCAACTGGATAACTGCAAATAAAACAAAAAATCACTCACCTTTCTAATACAGTAATTATTCACATTTCTGTGGACATAGAGCAAGAGATTGATGCTAATCATTATTCACATTTATGTACATTCATGAGCATCAGTGTAAGCACTGCTGCTAGCTGAGGTCAGGGCTTTAACACACACTCACACACACTCATGGCTTTGGGCATTTCATGGTAAACAACATGCATCAAAAGTGAGCCAACACATAAATCATCATTATACAGTATGTACACCAGGAAAATGCACTGATAAATATTCAAACAGTGATACATTCCATAAATTCTTAACATAATGTCTGCCTCCCTAACTGAGATGCTGATGAGCAAGTCAAAGTGTATCCGAGTTGATAGACTTCATGAGTTTAAGTTAGCTAAAACGAAATCAAGCAAAAGAGTCAGTAGAAATACTGGAATGAACCACAAGTAAATATATACGCTCATTCTGCTCTGATCTCTCTCATGAAAAAGGCGTTTCCACCCACAGAACTGTCTCGCACAGGATGTTTTTTCTTTTTTCGCACCTTTCTGTGTAAATTCTAGAGACTGTTGTGTGTGAAAATCCCAGGAAATCAGCAGTTTATGAAATACTCAAACCAGCACATCTGGTACCAACAACCATGCCACAGTCAAAGTCACAGAGATCACACTTTTTCTTCATTCTGATGTTTGATGTGAACATTAACTGAAGCTCTTGACCTGCATCTGCATGATTTTATGCATTGTGCTGCTGTGCCACATGACTGGCTGATTGGATAACTGCAGAAATGTACAAGTGTTCCTAATAAAGTGGAGATGAGTGTATATTTACATACATCATACATACATTCTATATTTAAAGTACAGTTACATTTCTATATTCAGTACAGTCCAACAATCCACTCATCTAGAATATTATTTTTCCCAAATCTTGATGATACCAGTTTTACTCAGCGATACCCTTTTTTTTTTTCTTCAAGAACACGTTATTTACAGTGGATATAAAAAGTCTACACATCCGTCTCTGTGAGACAGCTGAAGATGAAGAAATGGTTCACCTTCCAGCATGATAACGAAAGAACAAATCCACGCAGAACCTTGAGGCCGATGGGCTACAACAGCAGAAGACCACATCGCTTTCCACTCCTATCAGTGAAATACCGGAACCTTGGGCTACAATGGACACAGACTCACCGAATGTGGACAGCTGAAGATTGGAAAAAGACCAGGCGAACCTTTTGTACACATACAGATGCTCCTAATAAAGTGCAATAAAGAATGTACCAAACTGTTGATTTGGCCACTGCTAAAGTTTCTGCTATCTCTCTGAAAGGTCTCTCTTGTTTTCCTTCAGCCTAATGATGGCCTCCTTCACTTTCATCAACACCTCTTTGGACGGCATATTGAGAGTTCCCATGAACAGCTACCAAATGCAAATTCAACGCTTGGAATCAACTCCAGACCTTTTATCTCCTTAATTTGTCATGAAATAATGACGAAACAGGCTACATCTGGCCATGCAACTGTTTATCAGTCAATTGTCCAATTACTTTTGAGTCTGTGAAAATGGAGGGACTCCGTAAAAAAAAAAAAAAAAAAAAAAAAATGGCTATAATTCCTAAAGGGTTAATGCAATATTTTTGTTAAACCCTTTAGTCTACACTTCAGTCACATCTTGACTGCTACATTTCAAATCCACTGTGGTGGTGTACAGAGGCAAAATTATAAAAATTGTGTCACTGTCCAAATTCTCATGGACCTGACGTGTATATCTATCTATCTATACATACACATATTTATATATATACGCGTGTGTGTGTGTGTGTACACACGCGCTTATATATAGTAACAGTAGTGGCAACTTGTAGCTGATAACATCTTTTATTTGGTTGTGATTATATTCGAAAAGACAAATGGTATCTTGTGTGAGACATTTAATTTGACAGCAATGTAATAGTTTTCTATAGCTGAGGAAAAAAGACCAGTAAGGTTAACGGACTTTTTCGGACTTTTGTCAGCTAGAATTATGTTAAATTATCCAGAATTTTATTAACCTTCAAATCTGCCATAGTCATCATATTATTGTAAGCTGAGAACATGGCAGATTTCTCCAAAGTGATATTAAGTGTGTACTCATTGCTAATTAGCTCTTCTGCTGGGGAAAAAAGAAAGAGACAGAGTGTGAACTACTCCCTTCCGCACGAATAACACAATTAAGCATTCATAAAGTGCCATAATTCATCAAAACTCCTCTTAAAAGGCCTCTGTCAAACTCTATTGAATTGTATTTCATTCAAATCTGGCAAAGTTGCAATGAGGAAGAGAGAGAGAGAGACAGAGAGACAAAGAGAGAGAGGGACTTTAGGCAGAAATGGTGGAAGGTAATGCAGTGGAATTCTGGGTGGATTGAGTGATGGTGGAATAATGTGTGTGTGTGTGTCTCCTTCCTTCAAAGACTTTCATGTTTCGTGTTAAATACATGACCTGCTCCATCATTTTGAGTTTTGAGTCACATTGAGTTACTAAATGCTTACTTTTTTATTATAGTTTTATTTTTCTTCTGACTGAAAAAAGTCAATCACACTGTATACAGTGTATCAGAAAAGAACAGGGAATAAAGTAATGCAGCAGTAGGAAAAACTGCATTCCAATAAACACAAAAGAAAACCAAAAAAAACACACAAATAGAATACAATAAAATAATAAGCAGCAGATAATCAGTAATTAAAGTTGTTATGGTAGTAAACAATTGATTTAATTCATGTGTTATGATAATCTGGGAATTAACAGTGGATTTCTTTGCTTTGTTTATTTTTGCTGTGCTAAACTCTAGGAAGGTAATGAAATTACCTAAAATTGCTTTACATCAGTGTTGAATTTAATAATAATAATAATAATAATAATCATAACAATAATAATAATCAGTCATCAATGATAAGTGTCACAAAGTCAAGAAAAATGCAAGCACACATGCAAGCTAGTAAGAAAGCACAGCATGCAGATCAAGTCTTTCCAGAATCTTAAAAACATGGTACAATCCCATGAGAAGGAACGTACCTTTGGAGTTGTTCTTGCATACATTACAGCTAGGGTTTAGTGTTAATTTTGCTCATAATGTGTATAGAAGATTATATGAACCAATGTAAAGTGAATAAATATGAGTGATGGATTTTTGGAGGTAAGGCAACTGTTTAAGTCTCGAGAGTTTATAGTGTTGGTAATCCATTTAAACAATCAGTGATGAGCTAATGAGCAAATTCACATTGTAAATCAAATTGCTTCATTGCTGATCTCAACTTTATATACAGGAAGAAAAGAAAACTCTGCCTTTATGATGCACAGGATAAACATATGTGCAAAAGTGAAAACCCACACTGAAGACCAAGAAGAGGATGTAAAATGCTGCCAACCAGACAGCAGCTGAGTATTGTTCCAAAGAGGGGACTGAGGAGAGATTTTCTTTGAAAAGCCTTTTCTGCACTGTACCATGATGTTAAAGCAGTTAAAGTAGTTAAAATAATACTGCCAAATTTATAGTGCACATTCCACTGAACGCCAAGTCTGGAAGTATATGAGCAAGAACCAGAGAAGCTTCAATTCACCCTCCATGGCACTTTAGAGTGTGTATCGATCCATGTTCGCATAGGCCTAATCTGAAATACCCAGTAATAAAATAGAAAATTCAGAAGACTGAGGCCATGCATATATTCTCATATAAGTCATGTGCCACATGATTCAAATTTAGAAACTAATAAACTGATTTGTTTAAAATGTCCTAGAGGTAGACATTTTTACACAGGAACATAAAGAATTAAAAGTTAGCCTAGGTACGGTAGATATCATTAGGGTACTAATCCTCGCTTGTAGTGACAGTTGTAAATTACTTCATCACTGTAAGTCAGTTTTGCCTTCCTAATTCATGTCATTAAGGTTGTAGTATTTAATAATTCCTAGCAGACAATGCTTAATTTTGATGTTTGTAAATGGTTTAGTAAAAGCAAGACTGACTGGGAGAGTGTATGCCTTAATTCTTGTCCTGGTCATAGTGGATCCAAAGCGTATCCTGGGACCCTTGGGAAGGAATACATCAGTCCATCCAGACGCATTCACACACTCATTCCCATCAAACTGGCATGCTTTTTGAGGCAGGATGAAACTGGAGAAAACCCATGGAGAACATGCACAGCACCTCCATGCAGAAAGTAAGCTAAGTTCGAACCGGCGATCCCGGTGCTGTGATGTAGCAAAACTACCAGGTGTGCCACCATGTTGCCCCTAAGGACGCCTTAGGACAGTTTATTTTACACCAGATTTACCAAATTTATGGGATAGTTACAGTACATTTGGTATGGATTTGTCTATATCCATCCAGCTAAAAAGAATATCATCTGCATATAATGAGATATTAGGAAAAAAAAAATTATGAATAGTTGTTGGGGGAATGATTTTATTTCCTCTGAGGTCCTGTGTCAGTAGTTTAAGAGAAAAAGGAAAAGAAACGTGACAAGCCCCCTGACCACCGCCGCTCTGCAACAGAAAAGGCTGTAATTGCCAAATACCTGTAAGAATAGAGGTGGCTGAGTGTTTGTATAAGGTCTAGGTGAAATATATAAAGGACCAAACCTCTCCACTCAAATCTGTCAAACACTTTGAGTGCATCAAGAGAAAATACAGCACATGGGTGTGGGCTACTTCAATATTATATGAAGTGAATTTGACCCTTATAATGGACAGAAGGCCAGATAGGAGCTTTGAGGAGGATTCCATCACAGCCGAGCTGTTTCTGTTTTTGTAGTGATTTGACTGCATTATAGTATAAACTCTTTGAATGTCAAAGTTTCTTCCATTAAATTCTCAAAGTTTGGGCAACATAGGAAGATGCAGGTTAAGAAAACCTTTACATAAATCTCTATCAAACTTAGAACAATTCAGACCAATATAGTGTGGACTAAAACTGTTTGAACACAACATTAATGGCTTTGGGGTCTGTATCAGTTTTTCCACCACTGGTACTGATAGCACTTTCTCATTTAGTTTCAGTGCAAACAATCGACTAGGCTTCTTGAATGAATAGTATTTCTGTTTGGTCCTGTGGATGATAAACCCAGGTTTTAATATGGAATTGTCCATTAGAATTGCTGAAAGAAAATAGTAAAACTGATGTGCTGCCAGTAAACACACAACTTTGTATACATCTTTACAAACTTTACAAGGAAGAAGAATTTCATGTTTGATATCCCTTTGGCTTGTTACAATTAATTGTTCAAGTTATATTAATGTTAAAATTATAAATCATCAGCTGTGACTAGTCTAAGCAGACCCATACATCCGACTAACTACATAAAAAAAACATATACATGTAATAGAAATTGAAACACTTACAGAAGTTTACATAAGTAAAACTTACATTACAAATTGTTGTGGTGAAATGATGAGAGACTGAGGGGTAAAGATCAGTCAAACTGAAGCAGTGTATAGCCTTTGGTTTTAGCCATGAGATGGGGAAACACTGAGACTGTCACTGGAATGGGGTGCCATGCAGGTTATTAAACAAAATGCACCAAACTAACTATTGAACAGACAAAAAACAAAGCCCATAAAACAGACTAGATCATTTGAAAAAATGAAAAATAAAAACAGATGCTGAATGTCCTACAGAATAATGAAAACGACACCGTCCATCATCTCTGCTTAGCCCTGGGGCTATAGCCGTCAAATCTCTACCAAGGGACCAGTTGGTTAAAAGAAACTGCTTCAGTGGAATAGAGTCTCTTTGCCACCATGAGTGCTTTTCAGTGTAGCAGGGAACAAGAGAAATGACTGGACCCTAAAGTCATCCATCTTTTCCCTAACATCCGTGAATGCCTTTCTTTTCTTCGTAGTCTGGAAATAAACGTAAAATGTTGCTACAGTGTTTGATGGGGTGAGCATATGTAGCACCTTTATAATTTACCTGTATTATCCAGCAGCATGAATAATATAGTCTGAGGACAATGAGTGGACATGTCGGGGTATACATGGTGCTCCGATTCAGTTTCGATTGGATAAGGAGAATATCAATTTCGGCATGATTTTTATAGCCTTCTGCTTTTCTTTGGGAACCAAGTGACTGTTTGGCCTTCAGCTTCTGTTCTCCATTCCAACAATGCTTTTTAATTTTATGGGGTTTAGGAAGTTGCTCTTTGCCATGTGCTGCAGTTTGAATAGATTCACATTGAAACTAACCACAAATTAGAGTTTACAAGCAGCTCTGCTTGGCGTTTACATTTGTAGCATCTTTATTATTTGTTTTTAATTTCACAATTTAGTCGAAGTCACTTTTTGCTTGCTCTGGGTCTGTCTAGTGCCAATGGTGTTGGCACTGTCAAACACTTCTTTGGAAATACTACATACTTCTTGGAACTTCTTTACTATATGGGGAGATCTGTTCTCTGTCATGACTGAGTTTGCTTGACGTCGACATTTTTGATTTGATTTGATTTGATTTTGGTTTTTGATTTAACAGAGTATAACATTTGTTTGGCTTCAAAAACCCCAAAAATATGCAAATCCTAAGTGCAAATAGTGAGTGGAGCTCACTCGCCATGCTTGCACCACCATAAACATGAGTCAGGTGACTCCTGTTAACTGGTGATATTCGTTCATTTATTCATTCTGTCCTTCAGTCATGTAGTCATTTTCCTTCCACTTTTCTTGGTGGAGGTTGCATTAGCAATAGGCTGAGAAGGTCCACCCAGACTTCTCTATCCTCAGGCACAGACTCCAGCTCCTCCTGGAGATCCCCAGATGTTCCTAAGTCAGCTGTGAGATATAATCTCTCCAGCAGGTCCTGGGTCTGCCCTAGTGGGGTCACCACCCAGTGGGAACTCTAGCAGGACCTTATAAGGTGCCCAAACCACCTCAACTGGCTCGAGGCGCAGTGACTCTACTCTGAGGAACTCATGGATTGTTGAGCTCCTCTCCTAAATGGTGATTTTTTTTTCAATATAATTCAAAATAAATATTTAAATAAATGTGTGCTAAGATATATGGCAACGATTTCAGAATTTATACATACATAAGTGGACATCGGTACATACATGCAGGCACGCGCACACACCAATACACACATTTTACACCAGCGACGACGACATCCTGCAGCTGAAATATTGTTATTGACTGGGTGAGGTTGAGAGTGACGGAACATTTCAACCAGTTGTACTGGATCTTTCAGCACCTAGTTTAGTACTACAGCTTGTAATAAAAAAGGAGTGAAGAAGGAAAGAAAGACATCATAAACATCTCACTAGCTCTCACCAATAAAAAAGCCTTTTCTCAAAAAGAGTGAATGTGTCAGCCTTCGATCGAGTTTTCAATCAATATTTATTGTGTGAATAATATTGAAGTAATATAATACCCACCACCAACCCAACAAAAAAAAAAAAAAAGAGAGAGAGAGACAGAATTAAAAAAAAAACAGAAGTGGGTTTTGGACGTAAAAATTGGATTTCTACACAAAAGGGGTAACTCAAAGAAATAGAACTCATCACATGAGGCATAATCTACTATAACTGAATACCATTACAGATATAGATGGTTACAGAGAGGGTTTGGGTTAAGGCTGGTTGAAAGGACCAAAAAAAAATAAAAAATGTCGCACCCCTTTTGTTTGATTGGTCAGCCTGCAAATGACGAAAATCCTCCTACTGAACAAAACATGAACATTCCAGGCTTTCCGAAGTTTGTTTTGGGTGTTTTTCAGGATCACTTCTGAACATAAACCAGGCTTTAGACTTCTGGTCAAGGCTAAGGTCAGGATCAGAGAGATACAGTTACACTAACGGATTTACGTCCTCAAAAGGTCAGCAATATAAGTGTAGGAGTGTGTATAAGATCATGTTGCTGGCCTAGAGAGGAAGAGGAAGGATCATCCCATCCCATATTATTGCAGCTGGTGACATTATCTTTTATACAAAGAGAGAGAGAGAGAGAGAGAGAGAGAGAGAGAGTTGGGAAGGGGGGAACAGATGAAGGGTAGAGAAATAGCGTGTTGTTCGATATGGAGACTATGTATTTTGGCTCAAAAGTCTCAAGTCTTCACATTCACCCTCGACCTTCACCTCTCCTCTCCCACACACACCCCTGTGTGTATGTGTGTATGCATATATGTGTGTGTGTGTGTGTGTGTGTGTGTGTAGAGCGAGCTCATGCTGTTCTAATGGTGAAAGAACAACAAACAAGGGGAAATGTTTTACTACACCTCTGCATTAGCAGTTCAAATACAATACTGCTGCCCATCTGTTCTGTGTGTGTGTGTCTGTGTGTGTGTGTCCAGCATGACTTGATGAGTCATGAAAGGTCTCGACATCACTAGCCTTTCCATCCTTTCATTCTTTATTCTGCCAAGAAAATGAACGACACCCAGGTCAAAAGGAACAAATCGACGAATCGCAGCCTTGTACGTCACCGAAACACCATATTATGCATGCAAAACGCACGCACACATCCTATATCCATACATTAAGCCTTAAGTGGGCATGATGCAAGGCTTCATGGAATAAACGACACTTGTAAAAGCCAACTACGACAGCTTGATAAATAGCCCCACTTTATGTTGCACTCTATGCTAGACGCTTAATAAATGCTGCAATGACTTTGGAAGCGTACGCACCTTTCTATGAGAAACAAGGCACAATTTCAGTAACAAGAGTCGAGGGAACTAAACATCCGTTCTGTAGAAGGATGTGGAACCATGGAACAATGTGGGATTTCAAAAATGCAGCCGGCCTTGTTAGAAACTTATTACCCTGAATGCAACAATGTAGAGGATTATGAATGCCTTATGGAATGAATTAAATGGAAATTAGTAGAAACAATCCAACAGGCAGAGAACAACATTTCATTCAACCTGATCACTTCAGAAACGGGCCTCATTTATCAAGCTGGATACGATTTAATTTATTCGTAAATCATTCGCAGGAACATTTACATAAGAAATTTGGTATTCATGAAAATCTTGGTAGTTCAGAAAAAAACGTTGGAAATTTACATCGAATGAGACTCGGTAATGAGAACATCAACTGATCGGCTTCAAATCGTATAACTGGCGATGAGTTACTGTAATTTTATACATGCATTACATTGCCAAGTTTAAATAGCTTATTTATTTCAATTTCAGAGCACAAAAGCTGGCTCACATGTTGGTTCCATTTACCACATCACCATCTTTTATTGCTATGTTTGCTGTGTTTAGAGCCTTGACTAATTCACCTGACAAAAAGTTTTGTCAGTGCTTGGATTTCTTGCTACTGGCATATTTCAAAGAGAGATAAGCGACTGATCTGGTATGTTTTAACCTACAATAAGCCATGTACTCCCTAGTGTGCTGCATGCCGTCATCTGGCTTCTTCCCGATGACATCAGGTTTATTACATTTGTTTAAGCTTTGCAGTTTCCCTCTGTGATGTACTTAGTGTTCATGATCACCAGATATTTTTTTTCCCTCTGTTTTCAGGTCAAACCATTTTTTTCCACCTCAGTTAATGTAATTTGTCTCCAGATTTTGGCCTTTTCAGGTGCTGTAACAACACTGGCTAGGCTGCTAAATATATATATTTTTTTTTTTGTCGAATATGCAAGCCAAAATAACTTCCACTTTGCTTCTGTTCATTCTTTCTTCTGTTCATTTGACATTTTGACATTTTGTTTACTTTTTATGGAGCTTTGCCTTTTATGGAGTTTGTGGATGTTGCTAAAAAAATTTTTTGTGGGGGGCAAAAATTTTCACAAAGCTTCAGTGAGACCCATTGTGGTTTTATTATTTACAAATAAGATGCCACTCCCTAAAGATAACTTAAATATAATATATATATATATATATATATATATATATATATATATATATATATATATGACTTGATTAGCTTGGCTTGACAAGTTGCCAGAATTGCTCGCTAGCTATTAACATTTACATGAGATTTTAAAATGCACTGTAATGCATGATTTCATGCTTCATTTCAGCAGTAATTTCTTATCCAATATTTGTAGCGTCAGTCACAACCCATCACCAAGCAACCCAACATCAGTATAGATCTGACCGGTTGTCTAATTCATTCCCTATAATTTAATTGCACTGTCTCATAAAATCTAATCAAATCAGTGGAATTACAAGAGCCTTAAGAGACATTAACCTTATTGATTTCAAATCTCAAGGTCACAGGAAGTGTGTTTAAGTCCTAAATAAGTGAGGCTTAAATGCTATTAGCAGGCCTCATGTGCATTTCCTCCAGCAGCAAGGGCGAAAACACCGTATTAAAAATCGAACAGTGTGTGTTTGTGCCCATCTGAAAGGTAGACCATACTTGCCTGGTCCTCTAATGTTTTTAATCATTTAACAAAAAATTTATGAGTTGCTGCATAACCACTTAGTGTACCATTTTGCACCTGCCACTATTTGTGTAATTCCTCTCGGCCCATTCTTTTCACCGGGCCTTTTGTTTTATTCTGCTCACCGTGGACTCCCCCTTTCTCTTGCACTAGCAGGAAAATTGCAGGAAAGAGGTTTGGCGTCTAAATTGGCTGCTTAATCATCTCATTTAATGCATTGTTAGGCGCATTAAAGCATGGCCACCGCACAATGGCTGCTGTTAATGCTGCGGAGGGAAAGGTTTGAAGGGTTACCATGAAATAACGCTATGACAGGTAGAATTACTAGGACTGGCCTCCCTCCCTCTCTTTCATTCTCTCACTCTCTCTCTATGATTAACACTACGTTCCGTGTGTGTTCTCATTGTTGAATCAGATTCGTTGTTGATGAAGCAGCCCGGTTCGACCCTTTTCAGAGACCTCATCTGTCATGTTTGTGATTGCTTATAATTGGTGAGCGAAAGAGAGGCTTTCTGAGCAAATGTGCCAGTAATTGTGCCATTTCTCTCTTTCAGCTCTGAATAACGGTATTTAACAGGGGAAAAAAACTGCCATTGAATTGATGCATCTTGTTTGTTTTGGACCTCCATTCTGAAAATGGTGTGTGAGATGCTAGCTAATGCGCTAGTATTCCGCCAGTGTCATATTGATACGGGGGTAATGTTGAGCCAGGGTTTAGATGAACGTGTCTGTCCCGGTTTGTTTCAGTGATCCCTCAGTGTTAGCCCTTGCTAGTTATTCCACTTGTTATGCAGGCTCCAATGCTGTATGCTAATACTAAACAGATGGCAATGCTAATGCTAAGAACTGTCATGAAGAAGAGTCATTTTTTTGGATTTCATATGAATAAAGTTGTAAAATCAACAAAAGATTATACAAACTGGGTGGTCACAAGATCATGTATAAACAGTGCTATATGCTAATGTTAAATACACTACATTCTACATGCTAGTGTTGTACCTCGTAGCTGTGTGCTAGTAATGGTTAGGAATATGTCATTGAGGGGAATGGGAGCACATCAGGTAGCATTGCTGTGTCACAGTTCCAAGGTCCCTTATCAATAGGGATAGACAACAAGAAAAAACTATCAACAATGCTTAGCATTTCTTTCCTCAGCTACGTTTTTCATTCACCCACTAACCCCTACACACACACACACATACACACACAGCCTGCTCTTTTTGCATGGCTTTTAACCAGTTGATCAAATCGAGATTCTCATCAAAGCTAGTCCAAACTAGCTGAGACATTTGCTTTTAAATTCCATATGTTATATTTTAGATTTTTCAATCTTTCAATCTCGCTTGCCCATAATGCACCTTGGAAACATGTAGCACTATTCTGTGGTGCAAATAAATATAAAGAACCATTCACGCTCAGGAGAAGGAAAAAAAATAAAATATTCAGCACAGTTTCATGCTTGCAAATGATTTGCAGCAATTTGCATGAATCATAAAAAGTTACGATGGCTATATGGTCAGGTATCATAAAGAAAAACTTACCCACAATATGTGCATTATATAAACATTTGTTTCACATGTTTATCCTAACAACTTTACTTATAGCTGTATGCAAAAGTTTGGGCACCTCTGGTCCAATCAAAAATGGAAAATCAGCAAATATTAATGCACAGCTACTTTATGTCTGATGAACATAAAAAAGAGTGCAAATGTTTGGACACCCTACTCAGTCTGTACTTAGTAACACCTCCTTTGGTAGATATAACAGCTTGCAAACACTTTTTGTAGCCAGCTAGGAGTCTATCTATACTTGTTTTATTAAATTTCACCCACTCTTCCTTGCAGAACATTTCTAGTACTGAGATATTCTTGGGTCGCCTTGCATTCACAGAATCTGCCTATATATTTTCAGTTATGGTTAAGACATGGGACCATTCCAAAAGCTTTAGCATGTGATTCTTGAAGTAGTTCATGGTGAATTTTTGAGAAATGTTTTGGATCTTTGTCCTGTTGTAGAAGCCAATTTTCTTGTCTGCTTCAGTTTCTTGACTGACTGTGTCATATTTGCTTGTAGAAATTGCTGATATTTACTGGAATCCACTCTTTCAGCTCTCTGTGCAATGTTTTGCTGTGTCACAGGCAGCCACACAGCCCTGAAGCATAATAGGTCCACCTCCATGCTTAATAGATGGCAAGGTGCTCTTTTCATCAAATGCTACTCCTTTTTTTCTCTACAAAATACCTTCAGCAATTGTGGCCAAATAGTTTTTATTTCATCAGTCCACGGTACTTGTTTCAAAAGTGTCTTTGGTGTATTTAGACACTGTTTAGCATTTATCAGACATCCACTTTTTTGGGATGAGGTCACACATAAGGTTTCCTTCTGATGATTCTTCCATGCAGATCACGTTTGTGACTGCAAATTCCACAGTTCCCCTTAACTGCCATTTCTTAATGACATTCTGGACAGTGGAAAATGTGAGCTGGAAGTGCTTTGATATCTTTTTATAGCCTTCCTCTGCTTTGTATTTACTTCACTTAGCGTTTAGCTTCAACTAGCTTCATTTTCAGATTGTCAGTCAGCTGTTTAGAGGAGCTGTTGGTTGTTGAGTGTTAGCACAAGGTTTGAAAAGTCAAAGAATTTATTAAGCACTGGAATTGCTATTCCAAATCCCCCGCCCTGCTAGTTGAAGACTTAATTGTTATAATCATCTACTTTGCATTATTTATTAAATCATGTCTTAGTAAAATAATCAGAAAGGTTAAAAATTATGAAAATACTACTGCAGGAAAGTTCGTTTGATACATTTTATGTACTTTATTTACATAACGCCAAGACGTAATTTACATATTGTTTTCTCTCCTATGTATTCCACACAATTATGCTTTGTAAATCACCCACAACTTGCATATTTGTGCACGCAATTGAATCCCATTGCACATGCAAATTAGCTCTCATTATTTTGGATCTTACTAAATCAGGGCTAATTGTTTTCCAGGATTCTGTTGCTTACTGAAGCTTATGTACCAAGTCATGTTTCTTAGCATTTGAAAGAGGTCTATTCCCACGATTTGACACACTGGTAATTTTAAAGCCCAGTTTTTTACAAACTAATTAAAGTTTGACCAAACATGGGCTTACAGTTAGGGGTAGAGCTAGCACTTTTTCTGAAATTTTTATGAAATTTAATGAAATCTAATGTAATTACCCTCACTCTTTCAAATTCTTATTTTCATGACATCAATTTCTTAATATGACATAACTTGAAATTAGCAGATTAGAAAATTTATTTAACAAATTCAATTCAATTTTATTTAAATAATGCTTTTAATAATAGACATTGTCACAAAGCTGCTTTATAGAAATCTGGTTATAAAATTTTAATTTAAATTTATCCATAATGAGCAGGCCAGAGGTGACAGTGGCAAGGAAAAACTCCCTGAGGAGAAGAAGAAGAAGAAGAAACCTTCAAGAAGAAGAGAACAAAAAGAAGAAACCTTCAGAGGAAACAGACTCAAAAGGGAATTCTTCTGGTTGACACCAGATAGTGATATTATAAATCATTTCCCTTCTATTACTCTATAATGTAGCATCAAGTAGTGCTGACTGTGTTAAAAGGAATTTGAGTATAACCATCAATAGAGTTTTAACTTTATGTCTATCGTATCAAACTGAAGTTATCAACTGCTGAATGACTGAGACTCGAGTGTAAACTGTTCTTAGCAATTGCAGGCTTTCGGTTATCCTAGGAAGAACATCCACAGCCATCTTTAGGGTGCCTGTATGCTACCATCCACAGTAAGAAAGAAACATAGAATTTTTTATATGGTTATGCTTTCTTTAAGGAGATGTTTATTTAATATTTATAGAAGCCTTGGGTTTTTGTTTTTGTATTTTCTGATTTTCTCAGTGTGATGCATTGTTTTCGGCTTATTAACTTCAAAAGAGGGAGGAAAAAAAATGCTGGTAAAAGAACGACTGTTTATAGCAGTTATAAAATAAGCGAAAAACAAGAACTTGTCTCTCGGACTTTCCACAACTATAGACGGTTAAAAAAAAAATCATGACATGTCCTTCTTTAATGAATTAAGAATGGTAATCATCGGTAAATTGCTGTGGAATTAAAAAAAAAAACAAACAAAAAAAAAAAATGGAAATAGGACTAAATGTAACAACAGCACATTATACTGCACATGTGCGATGGTGGGCGTGATGTAAGGGAAGGGAAGAGGGGGGATTATTGTAAAGTAGAGAGGGTAATAGATGTGACTGCTGCACGAGGGCTGTGTGTGCCTACGTGTCAGACTCTCAGTAATAGGATTTGGCCGGAAGAGCAAAGGGCTGGTCCTCAGAGGTGAGAACAGCTATTAAAATGGCTTCACTTATCCTCCTCTGAGTGTGTGTAGGTGCTCACTTACAGCGTGCCATTATAATTGGGCCACTTATTATAATAAGTCAGTCATATGAGATGCCAAGAGAAATTTTGTGCGTGTGTGTGTGCATTCAACAGCAGCTCGGGCATATTTTAGCAATATTTATAGTGTGTTTGTGTGCCTCTCCAAACACATCAAAAGATGCTGGATCATGCCCTATACAGTTGGCATGGTAACCTCAATTTGAGTGACGTCTCTAAAGGATATGGGCGTGTCTGGGTGAGACAGCTTGATGGCAAATATTACATTGACTGACAATTCTTTTTCCCAGGAGTGACAAAAATATGAAAAAGAGAGTAAGTTTGTGTATGAGAGTGAAAAAGAATTCAGTGACCTTGCATCACATGGAAAAACAAATACGCTCATCTCTCATATGATCTGGAAAGCAGTGGGGTTTAATTGGCCTCGATGGCCAATAACATTACCAACTGAGATTTAATGGTACCAAACTGTGTCCTCTGCATATCGCCTCATTAACGTACAAGGGCACACACGCACACGCACACACACACACACACACACACACACACACACACACACACACACACACCCCAAATGTTAAGGCACCCTCATCAGCCCTCACATACCACAGTCACATGCAACACCACAAGCAAGGCACTTTACCAAGCATACACACTCACACACTTTCACCATTTACCTATTATGTTAGTGGTACCATAAAAGCAGTGCCCTTGGGAGGGTCGTTCCAAAATAATGTAATATTAGCACCTATAAAGAAGTTTTGGATTTACAAAGCGTCATCCAAAGCGCATTAATCCAGGAGTGTGCCATTAAAAGAACAGACTCGATTTTACAAAGTGAGTATTGTCTAGTCTGCGCTTTTTTATTATGTCATTCAGGAGAGGTGGAGGGACAGAAATAAACGTTCCACATTATCCTGCCAAGGCTGGAAGGACAGAAACGCATGTGTTTAGGGGTAATGGTGATAGTTTGGTATTAATTAAATGTAAAACAATTACACATGGATATGGGAGCTGCCTGTGCCAATAAGCGAATCAGTTTGGGTCTTGCTTCCTGGATCAGTGGACACATTGATAATAAAAGTATGCAATTATCAACTTGATTAACACCTTATGAAAAACAAATTCTAATTTATTTGTTTGTTTGTTTTGTTTTACTTTACTGATTGCTAATTATTCTTTTATCAATAGATTTGATTGTCTATTTTGAATTACACCACAGTGCAGTTGAATTCTTGAATCTGATTGGTCAGAAGGTGTTGATAAATCTTCTCTCACAGCAGTACCGGTTGTAATTCAAAAGTCATATTAATGCTCTCATTCTAATTCATTATGATCATAACAGTTAATTCCCAGGGACTTGTATGTTGGACGTTCAACATAATCAAAGGCTAATGATCAACATAAATAAGCAGGGTGTTATTACACAAAGAAAAACTTAAAATGATCATATGATGATATGAAGCTTTCTGAGAGTACCCATTTATTTATTATTTATGGAAGGAGTCTCCAGTGTCAGTGCTTTGTAACAGTTAGCAAGTTTTCCACTACTGGAGTATTCAGGACAGATTATGAGTCCTGATTAACATTAACAGAGCAAATTTTTGACTTATTACTCTCAAGAGAGAGAAAATGAGAGGCTGGTGAGGTAACGCTGTTTATATTGCTTATATATTGTAAGTGACAACAGCATGTTCCACAACTTTAAATGCAACTATAAATGGATAAAATGTATGATCTGTTGTCAATTACTAAAGTAAGAATTGTAATCATTGGCAAATTGCTGTGTTTTAAGAGAAATAAAACACTCCAGGATGTGCTGATGTTGATTATTTTCCTATAACACCCCTCCTGGTTGTGTTTTATTTCTTACCTACTTATGTATTTGTTTATTTGCCTGCTGATTTAATTTTTTTGTCAATGTATGTATAACTCAATGAACTGACAAATAAATTAATTACTGATTTGTTAAATGGTTTGTTTATCTAGTAATGGATTGATATCTGAACAAACAGTCCTCGATGCTGGTTTGATTATAACAGACTCAAACACAGACTTATCCCAAGCACACTTCCTTGCTCACTTTCTCTGTCCTTGACTATTATTCACTAGTCAGATGGCATTCAGTGGCTGGCTTGAAGCCATCTCTTCCTTTCCTTTTCCATCTCCCTTTTAGTAAGAAAAGGTTCTCAGCCTGCTAGCATCCCCAGAAGGACAAAACCATTCACTTAGCACAGAATGGCCACATCGCTGCCGACCCCGCAGGCATGTGTGTGATGGATGAATAAAGATGTCACAGCAGCCGGGGATGAGATATCAATATACAGATCTGTGATAGGAATCTGTGCCTCAATTTCATTCCCGTGCTAGAGGAAGAGAGGTAATAAGCGAAGCAGGAAGGGCACTCAGGGAATGAGTCTCCAAATACGCACAGCACACAAGCACACTCGCACACACATGCGCACACAGGCTGGTAAAAAGCAAAACTTGATTTTGGAAGGCCAAGGCTAAAGTGGGCATGAAATCGGGAGAGAGATAACTTGGGGAGAGAGAGAGAGGGAGGGAGAGAGAGATGTTGACAGAGATGGAGAGAGGAATAGAGCTGCAGACGGAAATGGATCAGGTATATATCCATCTTCTGCCACAAATCATCTCCGTTCACGTCCTCGATATTGCATTACATCTAGTGTGTGTGTGTGTGTGTGTGTGTGTGTGTCTGGGAAGGGGTTTACAGTTCAGAAGGTCACGTTCTAGTCATGGAGGGAGTTATTAGAAGAGTCTTCATGGTCAGTGTCTCAATAAAAAAGCGAAAGGCTGATTGCACAAAGGCCCCGTTCCAATATTGTATAACATGCCCTTGTCACCGTACCCTCACTTGTTCCCCCTGAGGAAGTCCCCATCACTGTCTTAAGAGTTGGTCTAATACTTTATTAGCTGAAGCGAAGTTTAATAAATGAGCCCTTGGAGCCTGGAGGGACTGAGTAAACATGACTCAAGAGTTCAGGAACAGAAGGCAATTTAAGCAAGTAAAATGTGAAGTTGAAGCTGTTTATAGTAAACTGGAGATTTAGTAGTGCTAGTTAGCACATTAACTGATATTATTGTACATAGTTCAGTGCTTTCTGAAAAACCTGCTCCATATATTACACCTTTTATATACCACTTCAAGTGGCGACGGGTGGAACGGGCGTTACGCTTACGTTAAGTCGACGACGGCTTGTAAGCAATAATGACAGGTGGAGACGACTGAGACAGATAAAAAGGGCTCTATTTATTTCCTATAATGAGCAGAAATTTGGAAACCATCCTGCTGCATTACATACATCAGACTTAATGAAGGGGGGATAAATTACTTTGCGCACCCTCTGGATCGTGCATCACTCAAATTAGCACACTCTTCAATTAACTGATTAATTCAAATAATAAATGCTCAGTGTGATGCTCCGTGCTTTTTAAATCCACTGATGGTAAATAAATGTAGACACCAGCCTATGTGTCTAAGCAATTTTCCTTGTGCGGGCCAGCAAAATGCTCCAGATTAATCTATCCTGAAAAAGTGGAATGCTCTATCTATCTCTCTCTCTCTCTCTCGCTCTGTCTCTCTCACACACACACGGATATGTCACAGTATTTTCTATGTCATAACACTGTCTTAAGGACTCGACTAAGGTTCCAGTGACTAGCAGGGTCAGTGGTTACGGCTTTTTTTCCTCACATCATTTGTATGTAAGTGAAAGTACTCTCACTCTGTAGAATTCCAGAATTACAAACAACTTCGTCAACTCACGTTGGGTCAGTTAAAGACGTTGATTTAAACACCTCATTTCCTTCAACAAGCTCCATCTCGATTGAGTCCGTGTGTAAACAAAAACGACACACTCCTGCTCCTCCACATATGGAGGAAAGAAATGCGTGTGCAGTAACCTTTACAAACCTGTTCATTTTTTTTTTTAAATGTGAGAACCAATCACAACACAGTAGGCAGAGCATAATTTTAGCACTCCCTACACTCGTTCATGAATAAGAATGAGTATCCTAACCTACTTACATCACTCTCTACAAAATAACAGCCACAGCTCTATATTTTTATAACTATACTATAAAGAATCTGATCTGCCTGTAGTCTGTAGTTTTCGCTGAATCATTGCTGCCATAAAGCACAGACATCAGTCATTAGTTTTCTCTACTAGCACAAAGACGTTCTATCAATATTTTTGTCTCTACAACACCGTATTGTTGATTCTGCAAATCACAGGTCTAAATTAATGCCCTATTTCTAATACATTATTGTTTCTATGGTAACAAGCACCGCAGTCTAACAGTAAATGGATTAAAATAAATGTATTATTATGACTGATATGGTGACGTTTTCTCTGAGGAGATGTTTATGTATCATTTATGGAATGAGTCTCCAGTGTTAGTGCTTTGTATCAGTCAGAGGTAAAGCTGTAAATCTACAGGAACTACTTCAAAGCAAGATGCTGTGCTTTGCATTTTCTCTGTAACATGACAAGCTACATTTATTGTCTTATTACAAACAGAAGTGAACAACTGTTTACAGCTTCTATTAGTGATACCTGGAAGTAACTAATTTCAGAGACTTTCCACAGCATTAGATGCAACTATAAATGGACAAAATGTATGATGTATCATTCTTGAATAAATAAAAATTGAAATTGTTGGCAAATTGCTGTGGTATAAAAGGAATAACTTTTGGAAATGCTGAGGATGGTAAGCAATTTCGGGGTGGCATGTGTCATGCCACAACATTCATTATTTTCCTATAGTGGAATACCGTGAGTGTTTTATTCCTTACTTCTTTATTTCCCAACCAATAGGAGCATTTCAAGATCAGTGACAATGGGTGAAACATCTTCACATTTGGCTGCAACATAGTTGTCTTATGTAAAGAGTATATAATGAGATCCAAAGTCATATTCTATATTTACTTTTCTGTCACTCGTTTATTCGCACTTCTGCATCATGGTATGTGGGTTTTGTTCCTCCTCCCAAAACCTCAAACAAATATTAACAACCTCTGTAACACACTGGACAATCCTTATTTTTAATGAAGAGTGCATGGGTATTAAGTAGATCCTGTATGTGTGATTACAAACATCAGGTCAGGCCTGTTTTAATTCTCTAATGGTTCTGCGGCTAACCGCTGTCAAGTACTTCAAGCCTAATCCCCTTCACACTATTTCTTATTTATATGGATTTATGAGACCATTATTATTATGGTATGTGAATATAATTCTTCAGGCCTGGTGTATCTGCAAGAGCTCATTTTATCTAACCACACACACTCACCTCCTGTTTCCTTAAAGGCCCCAACTCTGTGGGAGGGACTTCCTTTCGTCTGTGTGTGTCTGTGTGTGTGTGTGTGTGTGTGTGTGTGTGTGTGTGTGTGTGTGTGTGTATACGCATGTGGAGGCCATTAAGCACTCAAACCAAAATTCTGAACTTTCCATTTCTCCATCTCAGTGTATTATTAGTAAATAGAAGGATGTATTTGAATGATGCACACTTTCAAACGAAGAATGTTTCATCCATTTTTTTTTTGTTACAGTAACACAGACACAGACGCACAGGACACACAGTAAGAAGAGGGCACTATGTCTGTGTGTGCGTGTGTTTGTGTTACCTGTCAGAAGCGTGATAGATTACCAATGCTCGTAATCCATCATCCGTCATGGTTGAGGCTCTAGTTCTACACAACGGTGTGACCACCCATCCACACACACAGACCCACACACACAAGATTTAACATCCTGATAAAGCAGTAGCATTTTACACACTTTCCAACTCGTAGATAGACAATCATAAAAATGGGGCGCCTTAAAAATACCCTCTAAACCTCAAGATTTTTAATTAGAAGAAACTTCATCATCAAGAGACCCTCCATAAAAATGAAGACGAGACAGAAAAGATTAATCACCATGGACTCACCGAAGTGTATTTGCTTCTCTCAGGAAATCTAAAAATACTGTACAAGCAACATTTAGAGCTAGATGTTCTAGACTATAAGTAATTTTCAAACGAATTTCATTTCAGTGGGAATACTGAATGTAGCGAATAACGAATGAATGAAATGAATGAAAACTAGTGTAGAAAATTAGCTTTATGCTAATAAGGTCACAAGAGCTGCACTCTTTTAGTTTTTATTCATTATTAGCTGCATTAGTGTCCCTTTTTGAAATGAAAGATTCCTTTAATTTAGGTTTGGGGGAAAAAATTCTTTAGCAGTTGCCTTATTATCAGATTAGAGGAAGAATCAACAGATAACGATGTATACTAACCCTTCACTTTTATAGGAACACCTGCACATTCATGCAGTTATCTAATCAGCCAATCATGTGGCAGCAGCATAATGTAAAAATCATGCAGATACAGGTCAAGAGCTTCAGTTAATGTTCACATCAGTATGGGGGAAAAGTGTGATCTCTGTGACTTTAACCGTGGCATGGCTGTTGGTACCAGATGGGCTGGTTTGAGTATTTCAGAAACTGATGATCTTCTGGGATTTTCGCACAGCGGTCTCTAGAAACTGGACCGAAACTGGACAGTTGAAGACTGGGAAAGTGGGAAAGACTGGGAAGTTTGAGTGAGTCTGTGTCCGTGATAGCCTCAGATTCTTGTTCTTGGCTGACTGGAGTGAGACCCAATCTGGTCTTCTGCTGTTGTAGTCCATCCACCTCAAGGTTCAATGTTTTGTGTATGCTGAGATGCTTTTCTGCTCACCATGGTTGTAAAGAGTGATTATATTAGTTCCTGGCAGCTGGAACCAATCCGGCCATTTTCCTCTGATCTCTCATAACAACAAGGCATTTTCACCCTCAGATCTGTCACTCACTCATTGTTTTTTGTTTTTCGCACCAGTCTGAGTAAACTCTAGAGACGGTTGTGTGTGAAAATCCCAGGAGATATTTCAGTTTCTGAAATACTCAAACTAGCCCTTCTGGTACCAACAGCCATGCCACATTTAATGTCACAGAGATCACACTTTTTCTTCATTCTGATGTTTTATGTGAACATTAACTGAAGCTCTCGACCTGTATCTGCATGATTTTATGCACTGTGCTGCTGCCACATGATTGGCTGATTAGATAAGTGCATAATTTGCAAGTGTACAGGTGTTCCTATTAAAGTGGATGGAGAATGTATTTAACAACTAAATGTACCATGCTACTTTAACCATGGAACATATAAAATTGCTATGTATGTTACAAAATTGATATGTTATCTTTCTCACTCTTTCTCTATCTCTTTTTTCATCACAGGTTTTCCAAATCAAAGGTCCATTTGCTTACTAGCATTACAAAATGATTACTAGCATATTTATTAATGTAGAAGAATATGATCAAATAGTGAAGGACAGCAGAAGACAACTCTTAAAGATGACCATGCTAGCAGCCACTGTTTAAATTTTGGTCAGCAGACAACTGATCCTGGATGTTATTAAAGGTGATGAGCTAAGCTAAATCATCTGACCTGTGATGGCCTGTAGTTAAGGAGAGATTTATTTCAGCCACAGAGCAGAGACAATACTAGTTATTAGCTTTGCCCATCAGTACATTTTTAGATTAAACCACAGAAAGTGTTGAAAAAGGAAAAGGAATAAAAGGAATCCAAGTATCTACAGTGCAGTTGTAACTGTAGGAAAAACTGAGCATAGTGCAAAAAAAAAAGTCCTTCAAACGGAAGCTCGTTTCTGTGACGGAGGAACTCTCAGTTGTGAGTTTTATCTCATAATTGAGTTATTTTCACACAACTGTGACTTTATTCTCATAGTTGCAAGTTAATATAACACAATTCTGAATTTACATCTCACAATGGTGAGTTAATATTTCACAACTGTAACTTTTTATCGCACAACTGCAACTTAGTGTTTCTGTTTCCAAGAATCAAACCACAACCAAAACCCAGCAGTGTGTAAACAAGCAATATACACTACCTGAACTATTAATTTCAGAAGGAATGGACCACTCTGGAAGGATGAACAGGATAGTGTGCCTGCAGTGTTGGTGTGGCTTGGTTAGGGTTAAGGGATAGCCTAATAAGCAGAAGCATTAGAAGTCACAGTGACTCACAATTACGAGATTAAAAAGTCACAAGTGAACAATATTAATACAAAGATGCAATTATGCAATATATCTTCTAATGCGTGGTGGAAGCGAGGTCCCATACCTTCAACAGCTGTGTAAACAAAGTGCTACTGAAGCAGTAGAAGGTAAAATCAGTTTATGTTTGAAATGGTGGATGATACAGTAGTGGTTGTCAGAACATGTACTCCATGATATTTATTCCATGGGGGTCTCAAATTTTCAAGTTCTTTTTTTCCCCCCCAAGTGCGCTGTTGAAGTCTTTCACCACTGGGAAGGAGAAATCCTTCATTCTGTTGGTAAGAAGATGCTTGAAAAAATGGTCAGTGAGTCTTCTCTTAGTTTCTCCGATGTAAAGGAGAGACAATAAAGAACTCCAGCAGTGAACAAGTTGCTGTAAAATGAAAAACAGGTATTTTCACGTTTTCTATGGTATATGGTTGACACTAGTCCTTTGTCTACCCGTAGGACTGGACATCTTAATGTTCAGCTGAAGGCTGTTAAATCACAATGTTTAACTAATATGTACCTTGGATATCAGATGTTTAATCAGATGATCAACTGTATAATGTATTTGCAGAATAAAACACCTTTCTTCAAAAAGATATTCCATCATTTGGGGTTTTGATGAAGGAGAGTAAAGAATTGTCTAAAATGTGAGTCTAAAATCAACTATATACACTATATATATATACACACACACACACACACACACACACACACATATATATATATGGAAGGGTTTTCTGTAGATGAAATCATGATGAAATCATGAGGATTGCTATTAAGAGTGACGTGTATGTGTGTATGTGTCTATATGTGTGTTGGATCAAAACAGCTGACAGGGAGAGAAGGTGTACAGATTCAATTTCTTGTATATGCTCCTCAGCTATGTGCGTGCGAGTACAGTCGCTGTCATGGTCGTCATGGCGACCATGATGCAAACCGCATAGTGTTTCGCAGCTCAAAGGACCAATTCTGTCCAAGTCAGGATACCATGAAAAGAGCTGAAACAGCACACACACGCTAACACACTCTCTCACCCTACTGATGAGAACAAATGGGAAGTGTCTCATCTGGACAGATGCTCCCTACAGGGTATACAAGCACATACTGACTGCCACACGTGAACAAAAGGTAACATACCTAGAGTCCTGTAGGGGCTACGTGCTGATAAGCATCTTAACATGATTACTGAGGCAATTCCACACTCTGTACACTGCAATAATTATATGTCAAAGCTTAGAGTCTTTGAGTGTGAATGAAACATGCGTGAGAGCTGGGACCTAAACACATCTCTCTGTCTCACTCGCTCTCTCTCCTTCATCCATATGTATCTCGTAATGAACCTGATCTCATCAAAAATTAATACAAATCGAAATGAGAGGAACATGATCTTGGATTTTGTTTTATTTCACACAAATGAAATTGTAAGATAAAGTACAAAATTAAACCTGCCCTACATTATTTATTCTGTTTTCCATTCTATATCGAACAGACCAGACCCCATACCATTCTGCTCAATCTGTGTACATTCACTGTGTGTGTTTGTATGTGTGTCTGTGTGTGTGTGTGCTCGCATGATTGATAAAACAGGCTTTTTCAACACCAGCACTTTGCTTTAATTAGAGGCAACGTGACTGACCCACTCTAACCATAAATTCATTTCCGCTTTAAACATAGAGGGCGGGACATCTCACATATACACCAGCATCCAAGCTGTTCAGCAATTAGCATATATAACCTCTTGCCAGTCTGATTTATTCATTCCTATAAACACAGTGTAAAGTGAAAATCTAGATGTATACATATGCTCGCACACACACACACACACACTTGCTCGCTAATGGAAACACACAGCGTCAGCCTATTTTTTAAATTAATATGAGGTCTTAACGCCTTTTCCATCAGTCACTCTGGCACTGTGTGTGCTTGTGAGGGACTGCAAGTTCAGAAGGCTATAGGTGCTTCTTGTGTCCACAGGCTAAAAGCAGCGATGAATCAGAGCTACCACCTACTTCAGTACCATTAATAAACACAGACACACACACACACACACACAGACACACACACACACAAAAAAAAACAAACTAATGAATAGACAGTGAAAGTGAGTTATAAAAGGAAGGTCACACATGAAGGAAGAATGGTGGTTAGGAAGACAAAAAAAAATATCAAAGGAAGTAAAATTACCAAGACAAGACAAGTAAGTCACCTCAATTGAGGAGGGGTTACTTTATAAATTTTTCCTTATTATAGCCATGATTCCTTATTTTTCAGGGTGTTTGGAGAGAGTTGTTTAATCAAACATGATTGATTTGTTTAGCCTGACTCTGGTTAAACTATGTTTGCTAATCTATGATCTCTATTTAGTGTATGAGCTGTTCAATATTAACCCTATTTAATTGCCATGTAAATCCAAAACATTTACCTAGTCCCTTCATAATCTGTTACCTTTAAAGCATTATCAGCCTGACATCAGTCATAGGAATTGTAACAAACAAGTTACTTAAACTTTCTGCAACAAGATTGCCTTGAAATTGTAATTTATTAATACGTAAACATTAACCAGTAAGCATTCTTGTAACTGTTAGACCATTCTAAAGAGGTCCAAAATAAAAGCATTCCATCAAAAGAAGAAAGGAAGGAAAAACTGATTTGCTATCAGGATGAAAAAAGCCCATGTTTGGACTGAATAATTCTCCCCAGCCATTCATGAGTTCCGTATCAAAACACTAGATTCAGTTGTTTATGTGCAAGCAGGGGCAAACTGCAACTTCACTCAAGCGCAGCCCTTTTCTAATCTCTTTCCTCCATCAGCTTTAATTGTTTTTTTCTCCTTGCCTGAACCTCAGCTGAGGTTTTCATCCATCACATTTGCCTGTGTGTGTGGTGTGAGTGTGAGTGAGACCCCTTCCTGATAATCCATCTGCCAGGTTTGTAATTAAGATAGACAGATAATTAGGAGTCTGTTAAAAAGTGTTTGTGTATCCATCACAGATCAAACCATTACTGCTTCACTTACTGCTAAATATGGGAACTATCCCCATTTACTAAAGAAATAAGGAAATATTTCAGATTTAAGTACACTAACGGAACGTGGTCACTCAGTAGTTAAGTCTGTGTGATCATAACTGGAAGTTTGCTAAGTCCCTGAACTTCCAAAGAGACACTGTTGGACCCTTGAGTCAAACCATGAACTTCTCATCTCTGTACTAGTATTGCCTCTTGTCGCAGTTTAAATTTACTTTGACTAAAAGTGTTTGTTAAATGGGAAAAATCTTAATATTCCATCTTTATCTTCAGTAAATGCTTTATTCTTGTCAGGGTAGTGGTGGATCCAGGGCCTACACTCTGGATGGGAATAATCACTTCTACTAGGACCACAAGCAGCTATAAATAAGCTTTCTGATTATGTAGTAGTTCTGGATTGCCTTTCAGTTACATCTTGTGTTTCTCATTTGAAGTTCATATACTATAGGTAATATGATTAGGTTTCCCTTTTTCATCTCAGAAACATTGTTAAGCTAAGAAATATATTGTTATTACATGAAAAATTACTAAATAGTTTTATTTTCTCTACATTGGACAATTGTAATGCCTTGCTGTTTGGGTGTTCCTTTATGTGCATAACAAAGCTGCTTTTAGTCTAGAACACAGCAAGAGTCTTTACCAGAACCAGAAGGTTTGGTCATATTATCCCTGTTCTTTCCACATTACACTGGCTAGGTGTGAGCTATACAGGACTGAATGCTCTCACCCCATAGCACCTCTGGTCTTTTTTGATCTGTTACACCTGTTTTGACCTGGCGGACACTCCAGGTGTGTCTCCTGCCACCATTCCACTCCTGACACTCGGGACTCTCCACGGATGATCTGGAGGCCTTCTTGGAGCTCTCAAGCATGCAGGAATGGGCTCTCCGACTCTGTCAGGGGAAGCCCAGCTTGCTGGCCAAGAGGTGTCATCACAGACACAGCTGGAGTATCCTAGCGTCAAGAGGGCAGTCCTGCAGCAGGTCGGCCAGACAGCAGAGAAGCACCTCCATACCTTCCGGTTGCTGCAACTCCTACGACCTACGTGCAGCAGCTGAAGGACTCCTGTCACTGGTGGTTGATAGGAGATGAGTGGAATGTGGAACAGGTTATCAAGCTGGTGGTACTGAAGCAATTCATTGGTCGACTCCGGCAGGAACAGAGGAATGGGTCTAGTGCCACTGGCCCGCACCCCTGTACGAAGCCATTCAGATGGTGGAGGATCACCTGGCGGTGGTTCCATTTCCTCTCCATTCTCCTCCCCCAATCCCAGCTCCCCAGAACTGAGGTTCCAGGGCCCCAAAACTGCCCCCCATACCTGATTTTCTCCCTGCTTTTCCTCATCTTCTCCGATGTCTAACCCATTGTTGAGGTGACGTGTGTGCACGGGGATGTTCATGAGTATCCGCTGGTGCCAGGCACTATTAAATTTGATGGCAAAAGCATAAAGTGGAGGCGGCAGTTAGTCCTCACCTTACCCATCCACTAATTCTTGGAAGAAATTGGCCAGGGTTTCAGGCATTAGTAAGAGAAATGTCTGTGGATGGGTCCTGCCATAACAAGGCTTGGCGTGGAATCTGTGCAGTGCTGGCTGGGGAGGCGGTGCCAGGGTCATCAATGTCAGTGCCACGTCAGGGGTAAAAAGAGAGTAGGGAGAGCTTCACCCTTGGTGGGGATTCCCCCATGGAGCAGCCGTGTGATGAGACCTTAATGCACGGCTTCAACCAAGTGAGCATAACTGATGGTCAACAAATCCAGCCTAATGTGGCACTAACCCACCTGTACTTGTCAGTAATTAAGGCTAGGTTATATTGAGAGACACAAGACCCTCAAACCAAGGAAGAGACAACCCAATTGGTGGTACCAAAGAACCATAGGGAACTCCTCTTCCATGTGGCTCATCATAATCCCACAGCTGCACATTTGAAGAAGGATAAAACATTAAACTGTCTCATGGCTGGTTTCTATAGGCCAAGCTTTCACGGCAATGTTCACGGGTGGTGTGCAGCATGTCACGGTCTTGGAGGAACTCTAGACTATGCTTGACATGGGAGTAATTGAGGAGTCCCACAGTGATTGGAGCAGCCCGGTGGTCTTGGTGCCCAAGGCTGATGGGTCGGTCCGTTTTTGTGTGGACTTTAGAAAAGCCAATGCAGTGTCTTTCAGTGGCTGCCGTAAGGAGAGAGAGGCATAGCTGGCAGAGTGAAAGCTGTGAGCTAGTGATGGCCCCTTTTCAGCTGTTTTGTTTTTTGATTGAGTTGTTGAAGGTGCTCTAAAAAGCATGGTGCAAATAAACCCAGAGCTCTGCTAAAATTCCTCCTGTTTCCAGAGTGTTCCTCCACACACTTACACACCAGAGTTTTACACTTATTTATTAGATCTATCTATTTTAAAGACAATAAAGATGGCCTATATGAGAAAATCCTACCAGTGGCTGTAATGGCAGGAGTGAAGGATGGCATCAATGCACTAATCATGATGGCAGCAACAACTAGCATTTAGCATGAGCTTATTTAAAAAATGCATTATATCAGACGACAACCAATGTGCTTACTCTGCACAAGACGATCCAGCATCAGGTACAAGGGCAACATACAGGAAGAAACAGCATATACTGAGATACAACAAAGTGGCACTGATTGTATGCAAGAAGATTGGGTTGGGAATCCCCATATCCAAATGAGAGAAAGCAGAGGAAGTAGTAGAACTTATGGGTTGAATCAGACATAGTAATAATAGCAATGAGAGTAACTCAGTAACATCCAAAGGGAGGAATATGAGAAAGTGGAGAAATAGCAGGGACTGAAAGATGAACTAAAGAAAATATTTAAGGTTAAACTCTTGAGCTCTTTTGTCTTTGACCCCTAAGCTGGAAGATCAACTCCAACCGATTACAGCAATCTCAGTCCAGGGGAAAAAAAAAAAAAAAAACTGTGCCACACCCTCAATATCCCAGTTTTACTGATAGGAGTCCCGAGTGTAATGCTATTAGGTAAAGGTATTTTGAACCTTTAAAAATATTTTTGTTGAAAAAGTCAAGATTTTAATGTAAATATTAAACTACATTTAAAGAAAAAAAGTTAATTATGGTTATTCTTATTATACTTTTTTCTCATTTGAGTCTTGCTGCTGATAATAGACTACCATTGATTTTATTATTACTGGTGTTATGAAGGACAATAACCTTACAGAAATGTCTCCTCCTTCTAATACATCATATCTAGCCCATGTTACTTGAAGTATTTAAGTGTTGAGTTGAATCAGGTCCACTTCAAAGGTAGTTTTCTAAACTCTGCAGTGCTATAGCCTTCCAAGACTGCAGTCTGACACGTCTGATATATGAGAAATCATCAAATGTTGCTGTGTGGCTCTGAGTGAACCTTTTATTTTTAATTCTTGCTTATGGAAAATCCATGATCTGCCAAACCGAAGATTCCCAGCTTAGAATAAGAGATAGTAGAAAGACAGATAAATTGAAGTGAGAAAGGATGGTAGAAACTGGGACTGTGAAGAGAAATTAAGATCTTTCCAATACAGAATTCTTTCTCTTTAAGGCGTTCTCTTATGAAACCTTCTGTTTTTAGCTTGGGAAGGTCAGAGCATGTGTGCACTGAGGTTGATGAATGAATGCAATGATGTCCAGGACAAGCCCAGTTTAGCTCAGCGGTTATATCCTAAAAGACACAAGCATTCTTTCTCTCTCTGCTTTCATTCATTCGCTCATTTGCACGTGTTGTATATTGTAGAATAATTGTAATTGTATTGTATAGTTACTCCTAACTAGACCTCCTCTTCAAGAACATTATAGTATATTACTTTGTTATGTATAGATGTATCCCACTACTGAGAACTGGGCACCTGCAGAAGAAAGGGGAAAAAAAAAAAAAGATTTTGGCCAATTCAGCCTACAAACATAGAACAGATCACCTTGTATTTTATAACACCCCTGTATTGAAATGACATATGGAATTCAGGTAGGTAAATCCACCACGCTTAGTGTGCTGGACAGTGGCCTTAAACCAAACTGATTCCATGTGTGAGTGGGTGATGAGTTCACTGCTCTGGTTCCTAGGGAACAATAACCCACCTCACTTCTACGTAAATGCATGCATGTGTACATGTCAGTGCATTTTAAAAAGAAAATCCAGACATAAAATATAAACCGAGATGTGTATTATCCATTCTACCATATATCTCAGTGAATGATAGACTGATGCAGAAATAGCTGCAACAAAACTTTTGTACAACTTTAATCTCTCTGTGTCTCTCGCTGAGAAATTGCCCTGAGGCAGTGTCTTGTCTGTTGTTTTTCTCAGTAGTGTGTGTATGTTGATTCATTTTGCTCCCTGTATATGATGTCTCAGCTACACTATATCAGCCGCTCATGTTCCTGCTGTGATTTTTTTTATGATAAACAGAAAGAACTATCGTCAGGGTGGTAAAAGCTGCATTAGACATCTCCGAATTACTAAATCGACATGAATTCACCACAGAGAAATCTGAAGAGTTTTATACATAGTTTCTTTTAAAGTTATTGAACAGTTGGATGTCCTGTTTTGTAGCCAGCTGTGCCATTGCTGCATCATTGGTTCATGTATGAGGAAACTGAAAGGTCATTTGTATCTTGAATCTGCATGCAGGCCTCCATGAGGATGACAAAGCCAAATAAACCATTATAAGCATAAAAAATGGTTGATTGTTAATAAGCAAGAATATGCTGATAAATTCAGCAATACAAAAAAAAAAAAAAAAAAAAAAAAAGCCATGTGGGTGGAATTACGTTCTAGATGGGATGCCAGTCCATCTCAGGGCATCAGGCACACACACATTCACAAACTTATTCACACCTAGGGGCAATTTGATACAGGTAATCCACCTAATGGTATGCTTTTGGGAACTGGGAAGAAAACTGGAAAGCCTGAACAAACCCCACTCAGGAGAACTTGCTCAGAAACTCCAGACAGATCATAACCCAAGCTCATGATCGAAACCTGGAGGACCCTGGAGCTGTGAGGCGGCAATGCTAACGGCAGTGCCACCATACAGCCCGGTTTTTAGCTTCTCTAAGAGTAATTGAAAAGTTGGCTGCTCTGTTGATTTGTGGCCATCTGTATTGCTGCTGCATCATTGGTTCATGGGTAAAAGAAATAAAAGCTAAGCAAGAGGATGGAAAAAGCCAAATAAACCATTAGGAGCAAAAACAGTGGTCGATTGCTAAGAAGCAAGAATATGCTGATGAGCTCAGAGTGACAATTAAATATAGTATACAAATTTTATAGTTTTTTATAGTATACAAATTTTCACACCTTAGGACAAAATGAAGATAAAGAAGTTTCGTTTATAGCAACAAGACATTTAGTTGTTAGTTTTTACAAATATTTTTTACTATAAATAAAAATATACAGTAAGATATTACTTGTTAGGAAAAAAGAGACAAAATGATTGGCCGATTATTATTATTATTATTATTATTATTATTATTATTATGTACACACATTGTAAACTAGAATTTCTTTCTAATTTCCTGGAAACCATGGGAATGCAAGTTTCTTTCATTCAACTGCATTGAGTCATGACAGAAAACACCTTTTCAACTGTTAGTACAGAATAATACCAAAAATGTGTCAAAGACTGTCATTTTCAGAGAAGTAGCATTGCACCACATGAAAACCAGGAGTAGTTCTAAAGTCTACGTCTACATATTACTTTTAGGAGAGAAAAAAATCGTTTACGGAGTGATGTACTGAGAAAAATGTTGGAAATAAAGGAACTGTTCATGGTCCAGGTTATCTCCAAAGGCATACAGATTTTTGTGTTAGTGGCAGAGGGCATGTATGGTTGCTAGTGGAACTGCTTTATCAGTGCTTGATGTGCCCGCTGAGAGAAGAATCAGGATATATTTTCAAGTGTACAGAGGCGGCTTAACTGCTCAGATCCAGGCAAACACTGGACAGGGTTTCAGCATGCTGTAAGACAGCAAGCTAGAACATACTGCTCAAGCAACTTGGACCCAAAAGTGGAATAATCAAATGCTGGACCTGAACACCACTCAGACAGATAGATGAAATCTATCACTTTAATCCACTTTCACTTTTTTCCTGGTCAGGTTTGCAGTGGACCCTTATCCTTATCCTGAGAGCACTGGGTGCGAGCCTGGATGGGATGCCAGTCCATCAGTGGGCACCATGAGCATGCATGCGCGCGCACACACACACACACACACACACACACACACACACACACACACACACATACACACACACACATCCTCACCTAGTGGCAATTTATCTTAGTCAATCCACCTACCAGCATGATTTTGGGAGGTGGAAGGAAACCCGATTTGCATCATTCTCCATCATTCTCAGACTAAAATACAGGAAAATAATCTTATAGAACCCTGGTTTTAAATGTTAATAGATAATAGCATTTAGTAAATGAATAAATGTTACTGTATTAATTTCACCCTTGTGGGCAGAAGAGCAGTGCCCTGGGCCCTAGCCACCCAGAGCACGTACTAGTACTACAGTTGGATTTGAAGAGAAATGGATGCGGTGACGCAAAACGGGGTGAGATTAAATTATTGGTGTTTATTATTAGTGTGTCTTTCTACATTCAATAATGACGATCAATGTAAATTATGAAACTAATCCAGCATCTAATGATGTTTTTGCATGCAGCTGCATATGGCAAATTATGTAAACATTATGAAATTATGCACATTTAATTCATATTCGTTCTTATAGATCATTTATGATTTAGTTTACCTATACATGTTAATTAATAAATTACTTAAACATGTACTAACATACTTAAAGTAGTTGTTATTCATGCATGTATTCATAAGACTCAAGTTGAGGTTAGTGCTTCATTAGTTCGTGATTAGCCTTAACTCATCATTAGTTTATATTTAAGTAAGTATTAATTCAGGTATTAGTGCATGATTATTCATGTACTGTTATTGTAAAGTGTGAGTTTTATTTAGTGACTAGTGAGATGAAGGGTTTGTAAGGTCGGGTGTTCTCATTCTGTCCTTCTATGTAGGGAGTGCTTGTCTTCGCTCCAGGGTCCCACTGGTTCTGGAATCCCAATATTCCCCAGTAATCTCGAGTCTTGATTATTCACTCCGGTGTATCCCTTGCTTTTCATTCCATACGAGTGTTATTCAACAGTCTGGGACTGAGTCAAACAGCATCGGACGAACACGAAGTGAGAGAACGAGAGCGTGAGCGTATCACCAACATACAGGAGAATGTAATACCTCAGAGAAGGAGAAATGAATGGCAGGCATACAAATAGCCCTTGCTCCCTTCATCCCTACCCACTCAATAGTTCGCTTGTCCATGTGGCGAGTGTGTAGTGTGCATGTGGAATCACCAGGCATTGGTAATGGTTTTCCTCTCTCTGCGTCATTTCAGATTCACCCACCCAATCAGGCCTGTCTGGGGCCGTCTGCCTGGGACAGCGGGAGATTTGTGACGGCTCCCCTGAATGGAGCTCTTTATTCTATTCACAACATGCCGAGGCAACTGAAAAATATACTTCTTTTTTTCTGGTGCCTTAGCAGAAAAATCCACCGAAAAATACCAGTGCCTTTAAAGTTTCACCGATTGAATTATGGGATGCAGACTGCAAGGACTTCGCAATTTGTTTGTCAATAAAAGTGTTTGAGCCCACAGGAGAAAGCTTTTACGTGCACCCACTCACACACACACACTTTTCTTTACACAGTCACACATATAATAGCTCAGCAGTACAGGTTCAAACTGGCTTTAAGAATAAATACTAACAGTAACTTACCAACATTCTCAGCAATCTGCACCATTCTCACTGAAGTGAGCTTAAAATGTACTCTTTAATGCTAACTCAACTGTCATCTCTATACAGTGACAAATAGGTTTACAGGTAATACCCACTCACTACAAAGGGCCAAAGGATGCTGTGAATTGTGGGTATATGAAATAGGTATTTGTGTGGAGAATATTATAGTGTGTTTTAATAAGATTGCAGACAGAGGAACCCAGATGTAAAGTCTTACCCTACATTCACAGCAGCAAGCGACAAAGTGACAGGTGACACTTTGTTATATTTTTATGAATGTGCATGACACAGAGCTGCGATTTCAAAGACACCAGCAAGCAACAAAGCGACAGCATGACAAGCAGTACTTAGTTTGTTCTGAATCATGCCAAAACATGATCCGGCACCTCTCAGATCTGGAGTGCCAAAACTTATTTACATGGACCAGCTCTGCAGCTTTTTTTCTTTCAATAAAATATAAATAATAATAAAATATACTCAAAGTTTAACAAATGACTGACACAAGTCCTTAGGCATCATGGATATGTTGGAAAAAAGGCTGGCATTGCTGTCATTTCCTAAAGACGTAAGAAAAAAATGATGAGGCAGAACAAGAAGCTAAAAAAAAAAATTATGTGAGGCATTGCTGTTTCTGAAACTTGTGGGCCTGCTGTTCACAAAATTCAACTCCAGGCCATATGTGCGTTTTTAGATTTCTAAAGGACGTCACAGACCACAGACGAGCAGAGCGAATCGTGAAATCAGCCGGAGACTGTAAAACTGTAAATTACATTTTATTGTGGAGTAATGTGGATACTTTTTTTCCATTGATATAATTATTCCACTTGTTATAATTCATATTATGCGGCTTGTTGCTTGCTGCATATTATGTTCCTCTGCTCTCTGGACCTGCTTGATCCATCCTGATGCCCTATTTCTGATTGGAGTTTTTGTCACCTGGAAATCGTTCACTGCTGCTGAGGATGGCCCCACATGGACACCATGAGATTACTGTGGATAGTACCACATAGAAACCATAAAGATGGCTGTGGATGTTCTGCACACCTACACACCTACAAGAGACAAACTACAAGCAACACAATTGACTTGTCGCCCTGCTAGTGTGAACGTAGGGTTAAGAATGTGTGCCAGTGAATGGAGCTGGAAGGAAATGTTCTGGCCTGGAAATGAGGGCAACAGTAAGAAGGACTGAACCCTGACTGCTGCTTGGCAGTGTGATCCAATCAGAAATGTATCTCATCCCCAAGAGCGTGGCTGAAATGTCGCATGTGCAAATCACAATTCAATTTCCTTCCTGTAAATTATTGTTTTTATTGTCAATGCATCGTGCTTTCACTAAACTCATTACTGAAAGATTGTAATAGAAATGGGTTGCTTTTCAAGCATTATTCTCTCTGCTCTAACCTATGCCGGGTAGCAATAAGACGATCTTACTAATTAGTAGAAACTATAAAGTAGCATAAACTAGTGAGGCAGTTCTGTCTGCCTAACTAACTAGCTTATTGCAACATTATTTATTAAACCTGGACAAAATTTAAATTTATCTTGCAGCTAATGTTAGATGCCTTGATTATGTTATTGACTGGATTATAGGATAAAAAAGCCAAATGTTATCATCGTATTACATGGCTGCTCTGTGAGCATAAATAACTCAAGTAATCTCATTCTGTATTTAACAGCCTTCAAGCCTATGTGATAATTCTGTCTGATTCTCAGGTAAACCCATTCACTCAGACGGGTCAAAGCCAAGTACAGTGAAAAAGCTATACCTAGCCTATGTTATTATGTTGTTCAGTGGGAAATAAAGGTTAATTGTATAAAGGATAACACAAGACAATGCATGCTGGTATAGGAAAATAATTAACAATGGGGTGGTGTGATATAACCTGAAGCAAATCCTGAAGTCTATTTTCCCTCGTTCCACAGAAATGTGCGTACAATTACACTTTTTTTATTATTTAAAGTATGACATGTCATACTTTCATTTGTTTACATTTAATGTTGTGGAATGGCCACAAGACAAGTTACTTTCTGTTAACACTGTTATCTCTCACAAAGGACCAAAATTTGTCACATTTAAAGCTTGTTACAGAGAAGCTGCAAAGCCCTTCCTTCCTCCTGAACACCTTCTTGTGCTGGAAAAGTTATAGGTACAGCTATACCTCTGGCTCTTACAATGCCCTGACACTGGAGACTCCTTCCAAAAATGCCAAAGAAACTCTATCCATCCATCTTGCCTATCCTACACAGGGTCCCAGGGAGCTTGGGGCACAATGCAGGGGACACCCTAGGTGGGGTGCCAACCCATCACACACACATTCACATGCTAAGGACAATTTCGAAATGCCAATCAGCCTACAACACATGTCTTTGGACTGGGCGAGGAAACCAGAGTACCTGGAGGAAACCCCCGAACCACAGGGAGAACATGCAAACTCTCAGCACACAAGGCAGAGGTGGGATTCGAAACCCCAACCCCAGAGGTGTGAGGCAAACGTGTTAACCACTAAGCCACCATGCCCCCTGCCAAAGAAATTCCTTTGGAGAAAACAGAAAACCTCTGACTATGGAAAACCTGCAACAGAGTGTTAGATGGATCCAAGTTGAGGCCATGAACACTTAACGATCCAAAGAAACTAAGCGTGTCAGCGGCCTAGAATTAATTGGTGAAAACTGGTGAAATGAGGGCCTGAAACATCATCAAGAAAGAAGGATGGACATAGAAGGAGACAGAGAGACAGATACAACTGATGAGTCTATGAGGCTGTCAAGTCTTTCCTAGATTATTTCTGACCCATGAGCAGAATACAGGAGACTGCATGAAATTAAAGCAAGGAATGTTACTATGCAAAGCACACAATGTCAGTGTTTAGCCATTAGATTCAGATATATGTAATGATGTGCACTTTTCCAAATCCATTTTTGCCATGGCTTAAGTAAACACTAGGTGCATGACTCACTGGCATCACTTTGAATTCAAATGCTTCCCTGGGAAGTAACTGCATGTACAAAAAGCCAAAGAGAATCTTCATATATGGACACTTATTTAAATTTATTTTCCAAAACTTGGCTGAATAAGTTTCATAAGATGGTGCATGTGGGAACATGAGTGAGTGTGTGTTAACTGCAGAAAAAAGGTGGAGTGAAATTAATCCTAGGGCCACATGGGTACAAGCACAGGAGTGAGATATTAGCCGATATTTGCAAAGTCATGGCCTCCATCTTGAAGTGGGGAAATGGGGAAATTATAATTGACAGCCTGGTTTACAGTCCACAGAAATTCATGGAGTAAGGATAGAAAGGAGGGGTGAAGAGGAAAGATAAACACTGCCTTTGTGGACTATTTCACACACACATGCATAAAAATTGCTAACCTCAGTATATGTGAATTGAAGCTAGCAGGAGCCAGCTAGCGTTATGCAAATGAGATTAGGCTACCTGGTGCTTGCTAGCTTTTGTTCTGTGTTAGCCATGTGAGAACTTATTTAATCACTGTTAGCCAGGTTAGCGTTTATTTATCAAAATAAAGAATTAAAAGTGAAGGAATTTGAACAGAAACAGTAAAAAAAAAAAAAAAAAAAAACAGTAAAAAAAAAAACCAAAATCCTTGCTATGTGGCTAACCTGGAGTCTAAAACGTTCCTCTTTTCATGTACTAAACAACATTGGCGCCAGAACTTTCTAAAACTCCCCCACCCAGGGCATGTCTCTGTCAAGTGTTAGCTATTAAAGTTAGTAGCTGTTAAATATGCTTCGATTAAATGCAATTAATGCTCCTGTGCTGTAGGAAAAGCCTGCCCGAGCTGCCCCTTCAGCGTTTAGCCGCTTCAGGATTTAGCAGCCCAGTTCCCCTCTGCTTTTATCTGCTGAAATTATAGTGTGACAGCAAGCCTGGGGTACAGAAACAGCAGATGCCTCCCACACACACACTTACATGCACACCACCAGATACAAGCACCAGCTGTGGCTGCTAACAGCTTTGAAGAACACAAAGCACACATGCAATGAAATAATGTGCCCCGAGTTGCACCAGGTGAGAGGCAGTATTGCAATATGAGAGATGAACATACTCACACCCCGGACGCACACATTCAATGTAATTGGGAGGTAATGCACCATATAAACAAAGCGATTCACTTTCTCTCATTCACAAGGTAATGACCCATAACTGATGGCTTTCTCTCGCTCTTTCATCCTCTCTGATGGCACTGCAGCCTCCAGGACGGCCACTAACCACTGACATACCTCATTCGAAACACATTCACATAAAAGCCGCCCTATTAGACATGCTGTGCAGGAGATCAACAAGTTAGCACTTACATAACATTCTACAGGGATGCATTTGTCTCAATTTATACTGCGTATTTACAGTAAAGCCAATCATTGTCCTATAAGCCCATGCATTTTATAATGTTGTGAATTTCAGGCTTACATTTGATCCAGTGAATAATAGGCTAAATAAATATCATCAGATATTTGTTAAGTTCTAAGCCAAGCTGTTGGGTCAGTGTGATGATGCAAGGCAAGATAGAAGCAACTGAATTATCATCATCATTGGTTATTATTGTCCAGGTTAAATATTACTAGTAATAAGTGTTCAAAAGATTGGTTTAGGAGGCTGTTTGTCTTTGCTGCAGCTGTGGAGGCAGAAAATCTAAGTGAAGAGGAGCTGCTTGTTTGACTTTACTGAATGCATTCACAGTTAAAGTGGGACTATCACATCACATAACCTAAGACCTAAGACCATAACCTAAGACCCAAGACCCAAGACCATAACCTAAGACTAATTGTTTAAGACTAACAGTAAAACACAACATCACATGCTTATGCCTCTGCATAGTTCTAATAAAACGGTTCCAAATAGTTTCAGATATAGCATTAATCTCCCGTAATTAACAAGGCTTTGTAAATATTCTGCTTATTGCTAACAAGATTACCGGATGGTTCTTAAAACAATTATTTTTAAAAAATCAGAGGCTTTAGTAGAGAACATTTATATTTAGCAGAAAAACCCACCATCATAGCCTGGAAAAGGTGTTGATTTTTGCTTCATAAGCAACCCAGACTACTCCCCCATTTTAACATGATCTAAAGCTAAACTAGATTCCACCAGCATATGCCCTCTCTCTTGCAGGAATTCTTCATTTGCAAACTGACAAGAAACACCAGTCTGCGATTCTGCGCTCACATTCTTAAGTCCATGAGCAAAGCCCACCCATCTCAGCTATTTTACGGTCTAAATTGGATTTTTCCCCAATGGCTGCTTGGATAAGTGCCGAGCTCATTATGGCAGATTGAAGGACTTTAGGAAGAAATAAAGCAATCAGCGGATAATTCCACAGACAAACACTTATCATGGGGGCCTTTCACCCATCCTAAGCATGTTACACCAAAGTGCCATACTGGGGGCTTTGTTGCAAGCGTGCCTGGGTACATTTGACTGGTTATGATAACGTTATTAATTAGTTATTACGGCAACATGACTGTGTTTCATTATAACAGAAATGATGCATGAATGAACAGGGAGGATGTGCATTTAGTTTCCCCCCCACACACAATATGTATATACAAGTGTTTTCATTCCAAGCACCAGAGGCATCTCTTTTAGAATCAGAGAGTCCAGATGGTAAAACATATACAGCATTAAGTCCCTCGACTCGCAATATGCCTAGGTTCATTGAAATTATGTTGGATTTCATTGTGTAATCTGTGGACATGTATATTATGAAACACATGCGATCACACACAAATGTATAGCCCTAGCAAAAAATATACCAGAACACAGAAAGGAAGCGATTGGAGTGTAGGTTAAAAAAACAGAGACCCCAGGGAAGGAACGAGTGAAAAAGAACAGGCGGTGGCCATAACGTGTACACCCCGAATCCTCCCTTATTCCCTTGCATGCCTGAATGGTCTCTTAAAAGAGAAGGGGATTAACCAGTCAAACAGAAATGGTGAGGGAGGAGAGGAAGGCAAGGAGTGGAATGAGAGAGAGAGAGATGGCTGATGTGGGGATTAGAGCCAGACTGAGTGGAGCGTTGAGGTATTTCTCATTCGCCCTGACCTCTTATTTACCTTTGTCCAACTCACTATGGGTGGGAAACTCTTGGTCATTCCTGTAATGGAAAGTCTGAAAAGATTGATAAGAGTATCAGGTTGCGGAGAAAACACAAAGACCTGATTTAGTGGACACATTAAAGCTTAGACAAAAGATATTTAACTAGAAGGAAGGATTGGGCTGAACATTACTGTAACAAAACTGACTTTTCAACATCAAACTGGCCAAATCTCTGGTAGTCTATCTAATATCTAAGCTTGTCTAAATCTAAACTGATCCACTCAAGATTATCTAACATTTCTGTTGAGACTGATCTAGTTTGGGGTTTGTTACTAAAACAAAGGCCATTTTTTTAATTCTATATTAGTCCAGGTAACAACTAAGCAGAACATTTCCAAATGTTCTAACAGTTTTTGGTTATGAAAATGTTCACCATTCCTAGAATGTTGCTGCAAAATTTTTAGATATTCTAACACTAACATTTTCAAAATGTTAGTTTGATGACAGGCAGCAATGGTGCAGCAGGCAGCCTCACAGCTTTAAGGGCACTGGTTTGATCTGGAGCTCGGGTTACTTTCTATGCAGCATTTCCCATGTCCATGTGGGTTTCCTCCAGGTTCTCCAGTTTCCTCTCGCCTCCCAAAAATGTGGCTGATTGTCTAAACAAGAATGTCACTAGGTGTAAATTTGTGCATGGTGTGGGCCATCTCATGCAGGATGTATTCCTGCCTCACACCCAATGTGTTTTTTGGGATAGGCTCTGGATCCACACAAGCTTAACCAAGATACTGAAGAGAAATTGAAGAAGGAAATAGTTTGGTAACGTTATTTTGATAGCCCAATGTAGACAATCAACAGTCAGTACAAATTCCTCTACAGGTCTACCCTCTAGGTCTGGAGGCAGAAAGTCTAATTGAAATGGAGCTGCTTGTTTGACTTGACTGTATGAAGCCACAGTTAAAGTAGGACCATTTCATCGCATACTCGTGAATGTGGCAAAAACCTAACACTAATTGTTTTCACCTGCACTTTGTCTGCTATTGTTACCCACCAACCTGCGCTCTGATTGGTCTGGGAATAAAAAAAATGATAGCCCAACGTAGACAATGAACAGTCAGTAAAAATCCCTCTACAGACCATCTACAACTTGTCATGTGACTCATCAACCGGTCCATCAATTCGTTTCAGAGACAGTTTACAGCTGTTTATTAGATCAATAATAGATCACCAACTTGTACTTATTGATTTTCACTCTGTTTGGACAGTCAGTGTTATGGTTGCTGATGCTTAGTAGATCATCCATAGTATATTAACTCATCCCTTTTTGCTTTCACTTTACTTGGATAGTCCAGTTTCTAGCTCTTGCGGTTTACTAGATCATTTATAGACTATCACCTACTCTACTGATACATTTATTTTATGTTGAGGTAAGGATTATATGATGGGGTGTGCTGTTATATAAAAATAATAGCAACAGTGTAGTGTGATGTGGCCCGACACAACAGCACATTTTGAAGTGTTTCGTTCCTCTAATACTACAGTAACTGATTTTTTTAATTAATGATGAATGACACCTCATAATTTTTATTCATTAAACAAGTTAGTTCTTGTTATCGTTTACATTATAACAAGGGATAAACAGTCTCAGTTTCTCTCTCCAGCCTTTCTATTTTTTCTCTCACCAGCCTTTCTCTTTTTTCTCTTTCTCTATGTTTTAAGATGGAAAAATACGACGTCACATAACCGAGAAACCACAAAAAGCACAAAGTTCTGTGCTCCGAAGCCTTTCCTTATTGTAGAAAACGAAAAACAAAACAAAAAAAGACCAGCTTCATCTCAAAGTGCTGACACTGTCTGACTTCATACATCTTCATACAGAAAACTTCACCACAGCAACATTTGTAGAAGTTTCGTTGTTAAATAACAATACTGTTTTTGAAAAAAAAAATCTATTTATTGTTAGGCATCTGTTATATGAGCTTCTACAGTACAAGAATTAGTGAAAGAAGAATAGTGAATTGGCTCTACGAATAAGCCAACACTACTATCACAAACAGTTATAGAAAATTAATCATCTTCTGACCAATCAGATTCAAGAACAGCTAGAATAAAGCAGATATACATCAGCTGACATGTTGTTAGTTAGCTAATTCATGAGTCTGTTGGTTTGTAGTGCTTACATAGAACGATCCAATTACTGCATTACAGTAAGTAGGTATCATTCTCAGAGTACTCTGAAGCAAATCACTGCAGAAATATTATTTATGTAACGTTACAGTCCACTGTCAAACTTCCAAACATTACTGAACGTTCGAGTAACGTTCTCCATTAGTAGAGACTTTACTGTGCCTCAGACATGCTCTTGCATTTCTGAGTCATTGAAAAGGCAGCATGGCTCAATACAATTAAAGCAAGCAAATTACTTAAACTAATTAAAGACGAATCAGCTCTCATGGCAGACAGAAGATATACACAGAGATGTTCATAATGTGGCTGGTCTCCAATTGCTTTTTATCGGTGCCACCATTATGCATCATCGTCAGTTGACGTTCTGATGTATTTAATTACAAACTAAATGCTTGATTTATTCTTGCAGTAAAACACGTCACAACGTTATGTCTCTCGTGTACTTCTAATAAAACGCACACCAAATTGCCTAGCTTGACTTCTTCAATTCTAAACAGTTGATGGAAATGGTTTCCGATGTAGTATTAATCACCTGTAATTAACACGAGTTTTGTGCATTTTATACTGTTTATTCCTGTTCAGCGATGCTGATATAGACAGCCTTTGAAGCTCAGAAGTCTAATAATACCATACAGCTCTTGGCTAGAATAAAGAACAGACATAAAAAAAAATTATTCAGTAAGTCAGTCAAGGTTGTTTATATAGACGTGACTATTTGCACGAGAAACACAGCCCATACAGAACACATTTCTTTATCAGAAAATCCACCCAAATGACTCGGCCCAATAAGAAGCGGAGCAGACTGAACATTCCATGTTGCGAATGGCTGGAGAGTTGCTCCCACACGGCCCAGAATAGCACAGGCCATGCACGCACACACACACACACACACACACACACACACACACACTCCTGCTGCCTTACCTCCCCTCCTACACACCAACCCAACAATGCGAAAGACACGCTCGGAAAAAGACAGACTTCTCACTCCTGTCGCATTGTCCTCTTTGGCTTTCAAAGGCTCTCTTTTACCTCATTCATAGCAGTCCAAACAGTTATGCTGCAGTTGTTTGAAAATATTTGGCCACATCTTAGGTGTATTCCAAAAAGCGGCGTTAACAAACTCTAAACTCTGATTTGAATGAACTCGACATGGCATATCTAGAGGTGTCTGTTCGAGAACAGTGGATTAGAATTTACGTGATCTAAGTTATCAGTTACCTCTGGATATGTTGACCCTAACTGAAGGGTCATATGCGGAATATGGAAATATAATTTAAGAATTAGAGATTTTCAGATAAAAGTAGTGAGCTGCCATTGGAAAAGAAATGCTGAGTAAGCGAGTTTATAATGTTTTATTTTATTCATTCAATGTTTACTAGATTACATGGACTAAACTCATGTCCAGTAGTAATATCTTTGCCTGAATTCAACAAGGTTAATCATTTGAGCTGTGTTTGATTTCAAAATAGAATTTAGATTAATTCAGCGATAGTACAAGGTTTTCCCAGGAAATTAAAACAGTAGAAAAAAATAAATAAATAAGCCTGAGACTTTTTTTTTATACCATCACACCATTACATCACTTCCTTTACTGGAATCTAATCTTCTACCTGGGAGAAATTCTAACTATCATTCTTCCACAGTGACTTATGATGATGACTTGTGTGAAACTAACTGATATTCCCATCATTGTTTTATTTTTCCTTAATTTTGCACAATAGCTTTAAAGCAGCCCACATTAAAATTGATGCACTTTCATCACAAGCTAACTCTCACCAAATGCTCCTAGTGAACATAAAAAAACATTAGCAGAGCAATGATGGGTGCTTTTTTGACAGGGAAATTAATATATATATATATATATTGGCTGGTTAAAATATTAGTGAAAATACTAATGTCTGAACTAAAGTCTGTTGGCTTTTGAACCTTTTAAACCAATTTTGGACCAATTTAATCTCCAAAATGACACTAGCAATGGAATTATTGTATATGAGCACCAGTTAAAGGTGCCTAAATGTGAATTTAACAGCTAAATGTTAAATGATGAACAAGAAAATCTTTGCCATTTGTGTTGTAGGAAATAAAACAAACCTTGATACAAGGTGGAAATGAGGAGTTGTTAGACTTTATTTGAAATATAAACTGGATTAAACCATTTAATTTGAGAAATTATTGGAGGTTACATCGATAATAACTCTGCCGTCTCTGTGGTCAGGAACGTGGGGTTATATTTCCTCTGGTTCATGGTATGGCAGAGTGTCTGGCTCATCTCATTGTCTCATCCCAATGCTGTGTAAGGCTTACACATGCTCCAATATCACATGATCTCTTTAAGGTGACATTGACTCCCTCACCGACTCTGGACCCTGGCCGTGAGGATGTCTAAAAGCATCTCAACGCTGACTGTAGTCCCACAGTGGGGCAGGTTCAGGCCATCACAGAAGCAAACATGGCTCACTCCAAAGAAGGATGCTTTCAGATTGTACTATACTGTACACACAAGGGAGGACCCCTTTTCTTTTTACATTCATTTAAGTTAAACTAGAAATCTGTTGTACAATGTAGACTCATTATGAATCCTTGAGTCAAATCCATGATTATAGATTGAGCTTGGCTACTTGCCTTTAATGTTGGTAATGACATGGCAGAACTCACATACTCACCCAGCCCTTTAAATTAAGTAGGGAAAAGCCACCTCATGAATGGTACTATACTGTAAAATGATGCTTGGAGTAGGAAGCAAATATTATATTACTACGCACAGTTTAATGTTGAGGAAAGATTTCCTATTCACATAGTGTCCTTCCTTTACATTTGAGAATCTTGAAATATGACACGATTATAAATGGTGTGAAATCACTCTCTGCCTGAAGCTTTTACATAGATTTTTATTTAACTGATAAGACGGCAATTCTGTGGAACTTATAAAATGTGGAGAAATCACAAGGCATCGTGTGCATGACCCAACAGTAGATTTACCAAAAAAAAAAACGGGTCTAAATGCATGCAATAAATATAAGAGTAAAGAAAATGAATAGTGTGCTGCTGTTTGGGTCTAATCGCTGAATAAAGTAAGCAGTGTCTACTAAACTAAAGAAAAAAAAAACCTGACAAGTACAGTTTGAGCCAATTTCTGATGCGTAGAACCCGGTTTAATTGAAGTAAACCTGCCACCGAGCAGGTGAGCTTCACAGCATTAGTTGCCATAGTAACTGACCTAAACTCAATCTGATCTCAGTTTCTGGAACGGAAACTAAACCCACTTTCTAGAAAATCACCATGGAGTCGAGGAAACAAGGTGTGTTGCTTTTGTGGTCCTTCTTCCAAATGCCAGTTATCCCTGCTGTTCACAACTCCCACCCTCCCTGTGAGTGCGCGCGTGTGTGTGTGCGCGAACAAACAGTAATGCCCAGTTTGATTTGTAGCTTTGCCATGCAGCTCCCCCCTAAGAGCCGCAGCCAATGGACCGAACCACACAGAGCAATCAGGCATGGCCTCCCTGCTAACCCACCTACCTGCCCTTGGGATTCTGTGTGCGAGCGTGAGACAGTGACAGCATGGCTGAACAGCCTAATGAACCCTCTCCAAGAACCACCTTGTCCAATTGGTTTATCTCAGAGAAAGCCACACATTGTGCTGGTTATTTTTGAACAGGTGTTTGTGGGTTTAGAGCCTATTCAACAGGCAACCAGTGGGCTGAATGCTGCCATTTACAGCAGTATAAATAGCCCTCCAAAAATATTATACAATTAGTAAACGATACTAACAATATAAAACACTGAATAATACAGCATATTTTCCGTAACGAACATAGAATTGCTAAACACACATTTCTCAAATTGAAAGAGAAGCTTGCATCTATTCACTCATTCATACTGTCACACTCGACAATTTCCTTTCTCAGACTTAGCATTTTCCTGTCAAGCTATCTTGGCATACTAGCTAGTTAGCTAGATAGTAAAGTTGAATAAGCCAGCACTGTTAGCTAGCTACCTAGAAATTGGTCATAAAACCAAAATGTCTTTTGAAGAAAAGAAAAAGGAACATTGATGATCAAACCTGCCATCATATTGTGTTAAGCCGAGGAGTGTGCATGCTAATGCCATGCAGCAAGAAAGAAAGAAACAAGAGTGGCAGTGAAAAAGTGGGTAGCTTTGCCACCTCACAGCTCTTGGAATCCTGGTTCGATCCTGAGCTTGGGTTACTGTCTGTACAGAGTGTTCTCCTTGTGTCTGCGTGGGTTTCCTCCAGGTTCTCCAGTTTCCTCCCACCTCCAAAAAACATGCCAGGAGGTGGACTGGCTATCCTAAATTGTCACTGGTGTGAATGTGTGTGAATGGTGCCCAGAGATGGACTGGCTTCCCATCCAGGGATTATTCCTGCCTCAAGCCCAGTGTTACCAGACTCTGGATCCACCATAATCCAGCCGGCCCATATATGTCCCATTATATGTCAACGGTCTGATCCACTACTTCTCATGGATGAACAATTAGGACAAATTTCTGTCCATGTGTGTAACCAGTATGGTTTATAGTTGAATGCTTACATAATGGGAATTTACACATTATATAATAAACAACATGTACAAATACAATTTTCGGTGTGCTTTGTGTTTTATGGTCTGCCCTTAGAGTCATGCAATCATTTCTTCACACAAATATGTGTGTATGTGTGTGTATGTGCGCGCACATTCTGCAAGGTCTCCCGGTGGACGTTCTCACCAGGCGACCCTAGCGAGAGTTTATTTCCCTGTCAGCAGCGGAATAAATTGGTTCAGTTCTCAACGGGGAGAATACTGGTGGTATGACTTAACCTTAAGCTATAATGCAGTCTCAGGGTGTGTATGTGTATGTGTATGTGTGTGTGTGTGTGTGTGTGTGTGTGTGTGTGATACACAGGAAATAGCTCAGTACTGTCTTGCATCAGCAGCTATGTTCAATTCAACTGCAGTCTGAGTGGGAGTGTTACAGTGATGCACTCAAATGCAATAAATGTGAAATTAACCACAATACGCCGTAAAGTGTTAGCAACAATGTACTGATTTAGGATCATCTCTGGTGTTGCACGACTCTGGGGATGTTTTCACCATAACTCATATTTTCTTCTTTAGTTTTCTTTCACGTTGCAGCAAAAGTAAATCCTTCACTCTAGGTCTTTGGTATTCCCTGATAAAGCAAGGACATTTAGCCTAGCATGTATCTTCTACTCTCTGTGTGAAGCCAATCACTGTGTCCATTCAGTCTGCCACCAACAGAGCGTCTCACAGGATCTCAGTGTGTTGACAACCCACACAAAAGTGATAGGAATTTCAACTGACAGAAGCCACTTTCACACAAGCCAAGATAAAAAATAAAATAATAATAATAAAAATACTGCGCTCCTAACGCTAACTGTGGTTTGACTTATTAATAATTTGTAATGATGAATCTTTGATAACACTAAATGTTCAGTACAGGAGAACAAACAAAGAGCATAAATTGGTTGTAATGAGCTACAGTATTGCTCACAATACATATATTTGACTCGTGGCTATTGAGGAACCTAATCTCATGCAAAAGTGTGTACAAATTTGAACAAATAAGGGCAATGTGGTTGGATTTCACACTATGCCCTCTCCTGACCCTTGCAACGTTTCATACAAAATGAATTGTGCAAATAGTTACAAGTGTGAGAACATGTTGGCAGCAATGCTGGTCTCAGGTCTCAGCACAAGAACAGTCCTACCCCTCTAGCACTTGCTTAGTGGATAGTGTGGGTTTTTCAATACCCCACAGTAAGAAAACTTTAGGTACGTTATACTTTTTGCATGTTATCAGATAAAGTTGTTGATATCCATTGATATATCATGCAGTATTTGAAAACAGGTTTGCCTATTTATTTAATGACCTTAAAAGCTGAAGAGATGGCAATTCTATTAGAACAAGCAGGAACAAGTCTTTAGAAACATTCTACAAGTTTGGATAGGTAAAAAAAAAAATCATTCATTTACTCATTTACAGTTTCCACTTATCTTGGTCAGGGTCCTGGTGGATCCAGAACCCCAGGATCCCTGGGTTGTAAGGCAGGAATACACTCTGCATTGGATGCCAGGCCATCATAGATCACCATACACATACATTAGGCACATTATTCACACCTACAGGCCATCTAAAATAGCCATGGTTTGGGTACTCCTTGGTTTCCATGGTTTTGGAAAACAAAGAACCTGGAAGAAACCAATGCAGACATGAGAAGATCATGCAAAACTCCACATAGGGAGTACCCCAAGCTTAGGATTGAACCTGTGACCCAGGAGCTGTGAGCATGGAATAAACACCTTTTTTTTTTTTTAACCCACCCATTTTTCAAATGATCAAAAATATTTTAACATGTGATTGACAGGTGTTTCTTGTTGCCCAAGTGTGCCCTGTTAGATTGATCATTTAAACAATTAATAGCTAAGAATGTCTCCTCTTGGTTTTGAGTCCTGGGTTTCACCTGTAAAGACTGCATTTGTTGTTAAAAAAGATAAACCTACATGAAGACCAGAGAGCTGCCTATGGGAGCTCTCTGGTCTTCATGTTGGTTTATCTTTTTTTTTAATCAACAAATGTAGTCTTCAGCTGTCTATGGGAGAAAAGCAAGCCATTTTGAAGCTGAAAAAAGAAGGAAAAATCAAAAAGCATTGGGCATAGCCAATCCAACAGTTTGGAATGTCCTGAAAAAGAAAGCTGGAAAGAAACCACTGGTGTACTAACAACTAGACATCAAACAGCTCAGCCAAGGAAAACAATAGCAGTTGATGATGAACATTGTGAGAGCTATGAAGAAAACCCCAAAAAATAACAGTCAGTGTCATCACCGACCACCTCCACAGGGCAGGGGTGAAGGTATCACAATCCACCATTGGAAGAAGACTTCAAAAGCAGAAATAGAAGATGTAAACCACTCATTAGCAGTAAGAATAAGATGGCCAAATTGGAATTTGCAAAGAAATACAGAGATGAGCCACAAAAGTTCTGGAACCAAGACTAACCTCTATCAAAGTGATGGAAAGACCAAAGTGTGGAGAAAGAAATGATCTGCTCATGATCCAAAACGTACAAGCTCATTGGTCAAGCACGGTGGAGGTAGTGTCATGGCTTGGGCTTGCATGGCTGCTTCTGGAACCGACTCACTAATCTTTATTGATGATGTAACTCATGATGGTAGCAGCAGGAAGGATTCAAAAGTTTTCAGAAACATTCTGTCTGCCAATTTACAGAGAAATGTATCCAATCTAATTGGGAGGAACTTCATCATGCAGCAAGACAAAGACCCAAAACACACTGCCAACACAGCAAAGGACTTCATCAGGGGAAGAAATTGGAAGGTTTTAGACCAGCCACCAGACTTTAACCCAACTGATTATGCATTACAGGCTGTGGTACAAGCCTGGAAAAGCATCACAGAAGAAGAATGCAGCAGTCTCCTGATATCAGTGGGTCACTGGCTTAATGCACTTATTGCAACCGAGGGATATGCAACCAAATATTGTGTTATTTATGTTAAATTACTTTAAGACTATCTGTTCCAATATTTTTGCTCACCTAGAAAATTGAGTGGTCCACCACCAAAGGTGCCATGTTCTAAGTTGTATAACACATCTAGATATAAATACCAGGAAATAAAATCTGAAAGTCTGATCTATTGTCTCATATTCATCTTTTGATCTCAAACCCAAATGTCTTCAGTGTATAGCAAAAACAAAAGAACCGGCCTTGCCATTCCAATACTTTTGGAGGGGACTGTATATACAAATTTCCAAGTGAAATTTCCAATATTAAAGGTACCAAAGGTGTACTCTTTATGGTACTACTCCAGCAACAAGTACCATTCAGTACATTTATCTCTGTAAAATACTTTGTCCAGTCTGTACTGTTAAAATTTAACTTGATATACAGCGTGTACAGCCTGAACTATTGAACTATTCATGCGCTGTTGACCTTTATGTATCAACAGATGTACTCATGTTCCTTTTAGTATCTCATACAGGAAGTTCAGCCCACTCTTTTAATACCACACCACCATTCATCATGAGTACCATGAGTAAGGCTCATGCCTGAGTGTGTGATACTGGCGGAGTAATCTTGGTGGTTTTATATACACACACACAGTATGACTTGATGAGCTGTAAGGTCATGTAATGGGTAATCATATACAGAGAGCAACCCTCTGATTCATACACACATACACACAGGTCTCTGGGACTGTAGCTATTATAATTACTGAAGAGAGTAATTAGGTTTGCTGTTTCAAGGTCACCTAACTCATACACACACACACATCTTTACACTGTTGGTGGCCTATTGTGTGTGTGTACGTGTGCGCTCGCGTGTAGGGCAGACAAATGATGTACAATAATATCTCTCAGTGGACACGTGGGACGTTCTAGTCTGTTGCAATGATACTTCCACAGTGTCAGAGAGAGAGAGAGAGAGAGAGAGAGAGAGAGAGAGAGAGATGAAGATCATTAGCTTCAACACACTTAATGAAAGTCACAGATGAAGTCCACTCTCCTTTAACTGAATCATATTACTCTTGGAGCCCAGGGCATCATTAAAATCGTCCCCCTCTTCCTCTTCCACTCTCCCATGCTCCCATATGCAGCTATTCTTTCCTGCTGCTGTTCCTATTTTCTTCCTTTGTCCTTCAGGAATGTCCTTTCCTTGTTCCTGCTCTAACAACTTTGATGGGAGACACCAAGGTAATCTGTTCTTCCTTCTCCACCTGTGTGTGTGTGTGTGTATGTGTGTGTGGTTGCTGAAGGTGAGAAGGTACAGAATCAGTCTCAAAGTCTACAGAGGATCCAGTCTCTGCCAGACTGCCAGGAAGAAATGAATGGTCACTACGTTAAGCGCACACACATGCACCTACACATGGTACTAGATCACAAGGCTACACTCAGGTACACAATTAGAACAATTAAAACAATGACACAGAGGTCAGCCACAGTTATAAATTTTTCCATTTTGACAATTGAATCCACAGTCATCAAGCATATTTATGACTCACAGAAACGGTGTTCACAGTTCTGCAAGTTTATAGCCCTACAGTATGCTTGGTGGTTTTTAAAATATTTATGAATATTTTTTCTATGCAACATTTAACGAGACATTAAATCGGTGTAATTTCCAGTAATGCAGAATAATGAAACATTAATGTTGCCAGCTCCTATTACATAGACTCTACTACTGGGTATTCATTTTCAACACCATTATCACAGCTTCATGAAGAACAGACGGAAAGTGTTGTTCTTTTATTTAATATGCGTCTGGAAAACCTGTCTGAAGTCACTGTGGTTGAATGTTTTGGATGGTTAAATGCCATAATTAAATTAATTTTATAATTAGGTACGGGCATTCAAATATCCACTATACCACTACATCATCAAAACAGAGAAGAGCGCTCACACACTCAGTACAAATGAAACAAAGTTTAATGTTAAAATAAAAGTTTAAATCTTTAATATATAAATGACCTGATAAAAAGACAAATTTAGCCAACAGAACAAAATTGACAGAATTAATCAATGTAACCAATGACACTAAGGTCATAAATCTTTCAAATTTGGCAGTAACGTTGTTTTTCCATAAGTACATTTGGTAATAAATGTAGAGGTAGCTTAAGTGTCTTTCAGTCAAATTAAATCTTTTTCACTTTGAGTTAATCAGAACAGAATCCTATTTCATCTATTATATTTCATAGGCTAAAATGTCAAATTTTGACCATGTGAAGGGTTTTTCTAGGCCATCACATTTTTTTTAATGCATCTGTTATTCTGTTTCTTCTTTACACATTTGTAAAAAGTCATATCAGCCAAAATTGTGATTAGGTTAGGGTGAAGGGTTGGGGTTGGAGTTGGGGTTTTCTTACAAAATTCATAGTGACAAAATTGTTCATTTCTTAGAATATTTAGAAATGATGCATAAGATCTTCTCTAATATTCTTCAGGAGCTCTTACTAGACTGTTCTGAAGAGTTATATTCCTCCCTGATGGGCTATGGTCCAGCACAATTTGGCGATTTTCCTGCTTTAAAACACTTGATTCACCAGTTATGAATCAGCTTTAGTAGGTGTGCCCTCAGGGACGATTGTTTTTCCACCCCTGGTCTATACAGACTACATAAAAAGCAATATGGAAGCTATAAAATACTGACCTTAAAGTGGAAATTGAGTTTGCGTGCAGGTCAGAAAGCTGCTGAGCACTGCACAAGGTAACTACAACTCTGTGTCATCAAACTGCAGAAGAAAGGCTTTGATAGAATCATCACAATAAAACATCTGTGGCACATGTGCGAGTCTGCTTCAGCATTTCTAAATTCACAAGAACGGCCCACAAAAGCAGCCCCACCTGCCGTTTTCTCTGCAGGAACCCCCCTCAGGTGTGTATGTGGGTTTTACGTGCGTGTACGTCACTCTTTTGCAGTGAATCTTTTCTCTCCTCAGCAGCTTTTCTTCCTCCATTGCGACTTGTTTTCTGTGGCCATTGCACTTTTCTACCCCACAACACACACCAAGCAACCTCAGCATCCATCTGTCATTTGCACTTATCAAATGCACACACACAACTCGGGCATGTTCGCCTACACATATTAAGGAGAGGCTGAGCACGTAAGAAGAGATTAAATGTGGCGTTTCCACAGCGACCCGACCTCCGGAAACATGCCAGGCATCCCATAGTATTCCAAACGGCCATCTGTGACTATAACCCTCAGATCCATGACATCACCGTCTCATATCCACTGGGACCAAAGGCTGTATTAATAACTCAACACGTCTGGTTTATAGCTATCTCTTCTCACTCTCACACAGGCACACAGGCACACACACACACACACGTCTTACTATCTTTGTGAGGACCTTCCATTAACATCATTATTATTGCAGTTAATTAATTCTGTCCCTATACGTAAATCTAACCATAATCTTAATTACAACCCCCCAGTAACCAAAAAGAACCCAAATGTTGCCACAAGAGTAGGTATATCTGATAGTTTTAACCTTGTGGGGACATTTGGTCCCCACCAAGATATAAACACACACACACACACACACTTGCTCTCCCACACACATCAGAATCTTAAAAGTAATCCTACACTGAGGAGAGCACATTTCGTAGTTAAAATCTCGGGAAAACCAATTTTAGAGCTCATCAACTGCAACACTCACGTAGATAAAACCACCCCGTCACGCGCACACACACACACACACACACACACACCAACATTGATTGGGTGGTATATGCTCACTTGAGGATCAATGCAACATCAGTAAGAGTAAACAAGGCTGTTAAGAGGTCAAGGCAGCACATCACTGTCTCTCTGTCTCTGTCTCTCTCTCACACACACACACACACACACACACACACGTGCACTAAGATGATTCCCTAAGGTCCTAAACTTGCAAGCAGATACTGAAGCATGGCATAGTGTCATCTTCATCTCCAATCATCAGATCATCAAACCATGCCCTGAAGTATGAGAGGAGATGAAGCTCACTGATGAGATCTGGCTCTGATGTGATTGATTTTAGATCAGCAAACCTTCACATCAGTGGGACCCGAGAGAAATCTTGGCTCTGGACTACAAACACAAATAAATCTGCAGGAGAGAGAAGATTTAATTATCTCTAATATTGAAGATCTTTCATTATTGAAGTTGAGCCTGCTCAAGCTCATTCACGTTTAAAAGAAAGCGAGCAAGCCTAAGAAACAGCTAGAGCTGCAGAACGTTCTAAAATAGATCCTCTACTATGATTAATTTTCTTTCTTTCTGCTTAGAGGTTTATGGATTTACAATGTTGATGTTCCTATCCGAGTCTACTCTATATATGCTGTATAGCTGAATCAATCACTTGAGTTAGCCTTCCACCTGCTTCCCACAATACTTTGCCAGAATTTTTTCTCATTCCTCCTGACGGTACCGGTGTACCTCAGTCAGGGTTGTAGGCCGCCTTGCTCAGAGACACCTTTTCAGTTAAGTCCACAAATTTTCTTTGGGATTCAAGTCAGGGCTTTGTAATGGCCACTCCAGTACTTTCACATTGTTGTCTTTAAGCCATTTAAGTTACAACTCTGGAGGTATTCTTAGGATTGTTTTCCTGCTGGAAGACCCAGTTTTAACGGTCTAGATGATCCTCCTCCCTTGTGATGCCTATCTGTTTTCTCAAGTGCACCAGTCCCTTTTCCAGCAATCAAAGCCTCAATCTTTTTCCTCCATACATACTGCTGATTATTATGGCCAAACATTTAAATTTTTCTTTCATCTAAACAGAGAACACTCCTCCAAAAGGCTGGTGAACTTCAGTCTGGCGTTTTTATGCAGGTCTTTGGGTAGGCGCTTTTTCCTTGTACAACAGCCTTCCAGGCAATAGTGATGTACTGTAGGACTCTCTTAAATGTGGATGTATAAATTTGTTATCTGGCCTCCAACTCCTTCACCAGTTCTTTTGTTGGCTTGGGGTTCACTTGAACATTTTGGACCAAAGTTCATCCCTCACAGTTAATTTGTGCCTCTTTCCTGAATGATGCAGTGTCTGTGGTGTCTCAAGATTTTTATGTTTGCATAGAATTGTTTGTACAGATGCTCGTGGCAGCTTCAGTTGTTTCTAAGGAGGAACCAGACATATGGAGGTCCACAATGTTTTTCTGAAGTCTTGGCCAAGTTGCTTGGATTTTCACATGGTATCTAGGGCACTGGAATTCTTCTGACCCACTGGAATTCTGATATAGTGAATTATATTCACTATAAATGCTAATGCTAAAATCTGTTTCTAATAGATTGTTTTAAAATTAGCTCTGATGGCTACAAAGTAGACGTCCTAATTGACTTGCCAAAACAAATGTGAAATGAGTGGAGTTGTGAAAAGTGGAGACTGAATATATTGTCGTATCTAAAAATTTTGGCCTCAATGGTATGTATCACCATATACAGTTCAGTACAAAAGTTTGCGTACCTGTAGAAACAAAAGGAAGCAGCCCAGTAAATTATAACACTTTGACATTTAGTGCATCAGGTTTTACAGACGTTCCTTCATTTTTAAATGGTGGGTGTTATTAATACTGAAAAAGACCAAAATGGTATTGGTGACACAAACATAGATCCTCTAATAAACTGTGTTGTAATTTTACAACTGCGTCTAACCTCCTTACATATTACATAAGCAGTGTTTGGATTTTTCAGGTATAATATTTGTTGTGTGTTGTTCTGGAAATTTCTGTTCTAATCTACTCTAAATTTCTTCTTAGAAGTACATTTTTTTCTAACCAGAATACAAAGAGGATGCCAATTCTTGTAAATTATTGGGTCATCCAATAAATCCTTGGTCTTGGTTTTAACCTCAAACGACAAAATGATGCTCTTTTGTATGTAAAGTTACAAGCCTGGCCCAACTGTCAGTTCAAAAGCTAGACTGGAAAGTTTGATGCAATCTAACACACAGCTTGAACCCTACACCATTATCAGCTATTCTGCTCTCTTCAGAATCAGCTCAATGGAGTTTCCTTCATCAAAAACACTGGACTCAGTGACATTTTCAGTGCTAAAATGACCAGTTTCGAGTCTTTCAACATTTCCGAAGGTTGTTGAGAAAGAGGGAGAATACATTATTGACTGAGATGTGATCATGGTTTTACGAAAAATGAAAAAGTCTGTTTACAGTGCCAGAGTTTATTGAATGACTCAACCACTGATGGCTGTGCCGTGCCATTCCCACGCCAAAGTAAGTTATGTAGAGGATTAAGAAGACTCTTAGTCATGTTTTTCAAGTAAAGAAAACAAATTGTAACTTGTCAAACTAAGACTGATAAGTAAGTATATGGTTCCAATAGTAACTAAAGAGACGTTCTCCATATCGACTTTGTAATCTGTTTCCTCTTTCTTTGAAGTCACTGTGGTCAATATTAGCAGAATTACTTTAAACTGCAGATATTTCAGTTTTTAATCTGCAGATCTTAACCTCAACCTCTCTCTCTCTACTTTCCAGTTCAGTCCCTTAATCACATCCTGACCTTGGCTTGCCATCAGTCCTGCAAACTCATTAACCACAGCCATTAATTATTACTTGCCCTCATTCCCTTTATTTTTGGCTAATTCCTACCCTCCTGTTTTAGCAGTGCCCATTCCACAGCAAGCCTGACCTTTCTGATGGAGGTCAATACATCTAAGTATGCACCCCATAATCATATTTCTGCTTCCAAAACATCTGCTTTGAGGGCTTTGGAACGTAATTTTTAAAAAGTGCGTCTGTCCCTAACCAGTCTCCTTAACTGATGCAGTCGAATGATGATTACAGGCTAGTGCTGTGATTTATAATTGTGTTGAATGGAGGTGAAGAGTGATGAGGATGGGAAAGACAGAGTCAGGGTTCAGTTCCTCTTATTGCGCTTTCAGTGCTGGTAAAGGACCACTAAGTGGTCAAAATTATGTATCTAGCCATGGAAAAGGTCACTTTAGTGAAAATGGTCAGGAAAAAAAAAAAGGTAATGCATGTGGTATTAAGAGGGTACTTTGGTGTTTATATGCTGGAAGTGGTTTATTGCTGCAACACCATATTCTTTTATTAGAGTTCTTATCATCTGTATCGCTATCAACTCACAGCATTCATGCAAGTTAGCTTCATGAGAGTACTGTTACACACGATCCTGTGCAAGTTCCTGGATTTTGGATGAGTGAAAAATGTAAGACCCAGCATCATGTTTGTCCACATTGAAGTTTCAAAAGAAAGTCCAGCAAGGTAAAATGTCAAGCTGTCCAGTCTGTGCAAGATTTCTTTTTTTTTTTTTTTTTTTATAACCTTTTCAGCCTTTCTGTTTCGTCTCTACTGTAAAGAGATCTCAGTATTTGGGCATGAACCAATACCAGTATAAGCCAGGTCAAGGAAGCTGAAAGTGATATCATGGCTTTGTACACTCTACTTTGTATGTAAATTCCTGAATGCAGTGACTTAGACAGAAATGAATTTTCTATATTAATGTACTATAAATAAAATCACTGTTGGACATGTGCAGTTATGTTGATGAGCGTGACACGCTCAAGCATTTGGGTGGATGTCAGCAATAAGAGAAGCGATGACGGCATGAATTTGTTAATCATTTACATGGTCATGATCTAAAGTCAGCTGTCATCGTGATATCCCTGTGCTCAGAGTGTAGTGAGCTGGCTTTCAATCTGAAATTACAATCAGATTGGCTAATTGGGTTTTCCGACATAGCAGCTGGTAGCCAATGAAATAGCATTAAACAAACTAAGGTAGGTCTTCATTTGGCAGTCAAATATGGAATCATGATAGCACAATTACTGTGTAAAAACATGTTATTTGACATGTATATAATTAGCCGAACTGTATGTTCATTGTATAATATTACATTGTCTATCATATGACATCACTCATTTGGTGAGATTCTTTATTTGTGATTATATTGGGATTATCAACACCTACAGTACAGACCACTTTATTTTATTTATCTATTTTTTTTTTGCCTCGAATCAGCATCTGAAACAAGTGCTACTGTTCCCTTCTCTACTCCTTCCTTTCTGCATTTAAGTTCAAATGAAGCAAAAATGATTATTTCATTCCCCTACACCCTACAGTGTGCTCCCACAGGTTATGTTTTCCTGGCTGTCACTGATAACCCATCTATTTTGTTTGTAATATTGCAGGAATTAACCTGTTTATTAGAAGGGATTTAATCATGTGTGAAGCTGCCAGTAATATGTACATTATGGAGCTCAGTCGGCAGCAGCGACACCACACTTATAAATACTGATTTGAGTATTTCAGATACAGGAAGTTTGAAGACTGGAAAAATGTTGCCTTGTCTTTTTCCAACCTTCAGCTGTCCAGTTTTGTGTAGCCTTAGACTCCTGTTCTTCACTGAGGAACCTGATGGAACCTGATGTGGTCTTCAGCTGTTGTAGCCCATTTGCCTCTTCAGTGTGTTGTGCATTCTGAGATACAGCTGGGGTCATAAGTTTACATACGCCTTGCACAATCTGCAAAATGTTAATAATTTAAAAAAAAGAGAGCAGGATCATAAAAATTGCATATGTTTTTATTTAGTACAATAATTTAGTATAATAAGCTATTTCACATAACGCATGTTTACATATAGTGCACAAGACACAATAGTAACTGAATTTACACAAATGAACCAGTTCAAAAGTTTACATACGCTTGATTCTTAATACTGTGTGCTGTTACCTGGATGATCAACGACTATTTTTTATGTTTTGTGACAGTTGTTCATGCCCACTGTCCTTGGAACAGGTGTAAACTTTTGAACAGGATGATCAGTGTAAATTATTATTTTGTCTTCTGGGAAACACATAAATATCTTATGTAGCTTCTGAAGGGCAGTACTAAATGAAAAACATAAGATCTTTAAACAAAATAATACCAATTTACACCAATAATCCTGTTCAAAAGTTTAAACCCCCCTGGCCCTTAATGCATCATGTTGTCTTCTTGAGCATCAGTGAATGTTTGCACCTTTTGTAATAGTGAGAAAAGCTGGATCTCAACATCATATAGCCGCTGTTGGAAAGGGGTCAAATATGCAGAAGGTGCTGGAAAAGTAAAGAATGTGCAGGAGCTGGAGGATTTTTCTGAAGGACAGTGGGCAGTTTAACTGCTCAGGAGAAACAAGGGGATCATGAACAACTATCACAAAACATAAAAACAGTCACTGATCATTCGGGTAACACACACAGTATTAAGAGTCAAGCATATGTAAACTTTTGAACTGGTTCATTTGTGTAAATTCAGTTATTATTGTGTCTTGTGGACTATATGTAAACATCTGTTACGTGAAATAGCTTATTCAGGGAAGTATTATATAAAAGACAAAATGCAATTTTTATGATCCCCCCTCCCCCCCCCCCTTTTTTTTAATTATAAACATTTTGCAGATTCTGCAAGGCGTATATAAGCTTATGACCCCAGCTGTACTGTCCTGCTCACTACGGTGCTAAAGAGCGGTTATTTGAGTTGCCATAGCCTTCTTATTAGCTTGACCCAGCGTGGACTTTCTCCCTCTGACCTCTCTCAAAAACAAGCCGTTTTCTCCCAGGTATCTCCTGCTCACTGCATGTTATTTGTTTTTCGCACCATTCTGGGTAAACTCTATAGACGGTTGTGTTGTGTGTGAACATCTCAAGAGATCAGCAATTTCTGAAATACTCAAACCAGCCCATGTGCTACCAACAAACATGCCATGGTCAAAGTCACTGAGCTCACATTTTCTCCCCATTCTGATGTTTGATGTGAACATTAACTGAAACTTTCAACCGGATTTTGCTGCTGCCACTTGATTGGCTGATTGGATAACTTCATAAATGGGCAGGTGTACAGATGTTCTTCATCCCTTGGCCAGTGTGTGTATGCTCAAAATGCTTTTGTTATTGTTGTGTTATTTTCTATTATATGACAAACTAGTTACATAATTGGTAAGACAAGAGTAATTCATTGGATTTTTATAAGGAGAAGTTACAAATGTTCATAACTTTAATATACAAGTTGGTTGGCGTGAATTCTTAAGTCAGATTCCTGACTGACAAAACATCAATTCATTTTGTTCCTCTTTAAGGTATCCTGGTGGTTCTAGTTCTCCGTTTCCTTATTTTTCTCTTATTTTTTCCACATTCTCTCACAAGTTATTCTTGTTCTTCTCTACTTCTCTTGCCTCTTTCAGCTCCTGGCTTTATAGCATTGCAGTTAGCAGCTGCCCCGTTCTTTATTATTTGGTAATACTTCGCCTTCATCCCTTTTTGTATTTCTCCGGCAGGTCACAAAAGGGGCATCACATTCATTGCAGAAAGTAAGTGTGAGTGTGTGAGAGTACTTTTAAAGAGCATAGAAGAGGCTTAATACTGGACTCTGGATGAGGCAATCTACAGCTTTTACATAGAGCCAGTGGAAGCCAGGGCTCACACCATTTTACGGGTCACTTCATATAGAGAAATTACATTTGGGGCTGTATTATGAGACTGTGTGTGTGTTTGTGTGTGTGTGTTTCAGAGAAAAGGTACTATAAAATACAGATTTGACTCCCCAGAACTGACCAAAAGGAAAATGACTCCAATATTAACGTTGTACATAATTTTACAGTATAAAGCCACTATAAAGCCACATTAAACATACGAGACTATTTAATATTACATTATTCATAGATAATAAATGTGCATATATGTAGTGAAAGCTGTTATTTGTAACATTAACAGATTATTTGTGCTTTATTTAGTGCTTTAATATGTTCGTGTTATGTTGTAGGTGTTGCCTGCTTCCCCTTAATAACTACAGTTTCTGGAAATTTGCAGGTGGATTAATCATTGTTAATCTCACTCAAACTACATAACACAAGATGTATAAAGATATAAAGCATCATAAATGGCATGTGATTTTATGTAGAGGAGTAATATAATGCCACTATCTGTATCAGTTTCTGTTCCAAATATCTGTATCTGAATTTAAACCTAAAGCAGGTTTGACCAAAACTGGAAGGCTTTTCTTTTCTGAAGCTGGTTCTAGTTCCCAAAATATTTCTAAACAAAAACAAGTAGCGTAACAGTTTAAACCCTAGACACCCTTACCAAGCAGTTAACTCATTATGAATGAACACTGTAAATGCATGATTTACATTAAAGAACATGGTCTTTCTTTGGCCCGCAAGTGTCATATGACCATTTGCTTGTGCCCAAGAGCTTCATATCCGAATACTCACTCTCAAGAAAGTAAAAACCTCCCACTCATGTGACTTTGTGTTGCGCCCCAATATGATGCCATGTGAACCTTTCTGGTAAGCGTCCTAAAAATTCATATCTACATTTGTATCTGTTTATTTTGAATAATGTAACAAGAGATTCAATTACACAATAAATAAATAAATAAATAAATAAATAAAATGGCTGACAGGTTTTAGGTATGAAGGTAGACAAGGAAATGGTGTGTAAACCTGATATTCAGAGAGATTTAAATTTCATAGAAATATCTCTCAAGCAATCGAGATATACTGTTAACACTTTACATTAAGGGTCACAAACAGTAGTTATTACAGTGCCAATGAAATCAGAATGAGTGATTTAGGGCTTTTTGTACGCGCATGCACAAATAAGCCAATACACACTGAACAAATGACAAAAATAAATAAATAAATAAATAAATAAAGAGTTGATCATTTCATGCTGTTCAGGGCGCACATGCCCTGAAGTTTGTTTGTGCTATTGTGTTATTCCCATTTTCAAATCATCCCTTGTGTGCTGAAAAGATGATTGGCTTCAATACCCTTCCAAATCTTGCATGACCTTATTGCAAAAACAGCTCTGACTGTGATGGTCTATACGCTGCAACATGCAATTAATATACAGCAACAAGCATTTGGAGATATCGAGGCACAGAAAGCTCGTTTCTTGATATTTTACTGGCTCGTGCTAAACGGCAGTCTTTTCCGTCTTCCCTGTGGGAAGCATAATGCCCTCGCTGCTGCCATTAGGCTTGCTGCAAGGGAGAGGAAAAAGACTGCTGTGGGCTGGTTACAAACGACCCACAGCCTGATGCCAATTTAAGGCCCGGTAGTTGGAAACCTCTGCTCTAGGACGCTGAGCACGTCTCATGTGTGGGCAAACTAGCAGTGAGAAATCCTACACAGCTGAAACAAAAGCCGCTCAGATGCATTATTAAGCCGGTTTGCTAAGCTACTTTTGAGTGTTGTTTAAATTTGATAAGTGGTGTGGCGTCTTGTCCTCAGTTGTGGAAATCAGTCAAGCCGTATGATACGCTCCCTCTCTGACTTACAAACCATGGCTCTCAAGCGTTTTCATGGGTAGTAAGTAATGACTATATTGGTAGGAACACTTACTGCAATAAAAGACTTTCTAGCTTGAATTAATGTCTAATCTCTCTACAGAAGTGTTACCTTTTTTTATGACGGTTTGCCGTAATCACAGACACGGCTCTCATTTAGACAGGCCTAATAAACCATGACATCATCACACACGCTGCTTTTGCATGATGTTTCTAATTGGAAGTGACACCACAGTATATTTCGACAAGCAGTGTGACAATTTGTCAGAACCGATTCTTCAAATGCACAAAGACGAGACGCGGCTGCTCTGAGATTCGAGCACACTAGAGCCCGTCTCTGAACATCCTGCTTCATAGAAAACAGCTTCCTGCATTCACACATTTCCTCTGATGTCTTGAGCGATTCTTTCGCTCCTCTCTCTTTCTTTGATGCCCCCGTTCTTTCTTTCATCCCCTCCTTTTCTCGCTTGCTCTGTGAATGGGCAGTAAATAAAGCCGGCTGGAAGAAAAGAAGCCGCAGATGTGATGACACGCTGCAAAGAGAATTGCTGCTTGTGCATTACTCTCTTGGTCCATGTGTGTCTTTCTCTCTCTCTCTCTCTCTCTCTCTCATTATCCAGCTTGTTAGGTTGCTGTGTCATAACTGAACATGAAGACGTGGACTGGCACATGTGTACGCACACATACTTTCTTGATATGCATGGGTTCTTCGTGTTGCTAATCAGCACGCAGAGCTCAAGTCTGTTTTTGTTTCTGTTTTCTCATGGCCAGAGGGCCAGCCACAAAGTAACCCAGATAAGTGCCACAGCAATGTGTGTGTCTGGGGTTAGACATCTCAGGGTGTCAGTATGGTAACGCTATTTCTCCTAGCTCCTCCCTCATCATCAAGTTCTGTCACAATAATCAAATTACAATGCTTAAAACATTGCTTTTAGAGCATACTAGAACATGTTGCAGCACTCCACAGGTAATGAACTCAAAGATGATTTTAGGCTAGGTGTGTGAAAGAATGATAAGAAGAGCAATAAGAACAGGAAGGAAAGAGTCAGTACTTTGTCAGCGCTAACGGAGGACTGCTACATGGTCAAAATGGCGTGCATGAGCATAGAAAATGTAACTTAAGTGAAAATGAACAGAGAATTGTAAATCCTGTTGTGTTAAAAAGGGTCATTTGGTGCTTTAATGCTTCAAAGGCTTCTTTTCCACTGTAGGGCCAAATGGTTCTGAGAAAGCATTCGGATAGAATTAAAAAAAAAAAAATGATTAAGCCAAGGGCACTCAAACCACGTGGTATTCACTTCTCTTTCAGTGAACAATTTAAAAAAAGGGGAAAAAAATGAAGTTTCTTAGACCAGACACATTCTTAAGTAGGCTAAAGATTTAGTCTTGCTGTGAATGATGACCATTACACTCCAATCATTCAGATGAACACATAAACTGTGCTAATGATAATCCTAATATGGATAAATAGCAATCAGGTGAAGTGCAAAATGAATCATCAGATGGCATTGTCTAATGAAATGTTATTAAACCGATCAGGTTGAATGGTAAAAGTTATTAGTCATCTGCATACAGAGCGGCAATTTAGTGCCGCAGGTCATCAGAACAAGCCTGATCATCAGCTTAGAGAACTGAAGGAGAAGAAAGAAAAAAAACCAAAGGAAAATGTGCATTGTGAATATAATTATAGTTCAGAGATAATCAGGTCCTCCTATTGATCTGTGAAAGTAGACTCCGAGCTGAGTATTGTGCTTCACTATTAACACTGCAGCCTGTTTTTAAGCAGCTGTAGTGTATTAAAACTCACTCATGCTCTATTTCTTTTTTATGAATCTGTTAACTGATTGTAACAGCTCATCTTATTATAGAGGCTCAGATTTTGCCAGTGTGCATACATTAACAACAGTGATTTCTGCATTGCAATTTACATGTCGTGGCTTTAAACATATCTAACAGATAGCGCATAAGCTCTTGTCTAGAAATTATTTAGCTGTTGCATGCTTCCTGACTAAATGAGTGTTTGATGGCTTTAATATAAGCCTAGTTTCCTTTAGCAGTGCTGCTCAGCAGTTTAATAATATTTCATTTAGCAATACCATATGATGGCTGAATATGCACTACCATTTCCAGCAACTTGAAGTCATTTCATATCCGAACCCCATTCTCAACCCTAGGTTCATATTCCTTATGAGTCAATATTACAGGCATTCCAGCATAATTTATCTCATTTATTTTAACAATGGAAGCACTTTTATTACAAACACGGGATGCAGTCGCTGACTCCTATGTCATCTTGAGTTGTTACTGTAGTTTTAGTTTTGAGCAATTCATAACATGGAAGAAGAAACTGTAACCCGTCATGAGTCTGCGCCAGCGTGGAAGATGCATCAAAGGTAATCATTCAGCCTTACATGATCATATTTACCAAGTAACATATGAATATTTGGCTTCCAAAACACTGATAGAATTAAGTGAATCATATGCAAAACTTCCTAATTCACAGACAAAAAAACAGGAGTGGAACTGCCGAGGTGCAGCCAGTTCACTTGTCTCGGGGCCCAAGCACCAGGTGGGACGCCACTGTGTGTCTAATTGCTGACTCCGAGCTATGCAAGTGTGGATAACAGCATTAATCAATAGTTAGATTCCTCCACTGTGGATCGTTCCTTTCCCTTTTTAGAAGTAGACACGCCTATTACAGTTTACACATTATTTCTTTATATTTCCCTGATACTCATTGGGAAATACTGCATTACATTGTGCTATTGTTGTGAAATTTGAAAGGTAATCCATGGTTTTCCTGAATTTGTAGAAATCTGGGAGGTCTGGGAAATGCACATTATATCCAAATAGGATACGTCTGAGTTCATCAGGTGATTTTATCAGCTTTCTATAAAGCTTCTTTGTGACGGTGCCCATTGCTAAAAGCGCCATCTAAATAAACTGAACTGAATTTAAAAGCTGATAATTGTCAGTCCAATTACATCATGTTGCTAACTAGCCTACAACAAAAGAATTATAACTGCTTTCCATTATAACAATAAAAGTGGAGCCCAAAGCAAAAAGAGAGAAAAAGAGAAAGTGCTTGACATAATTCTTTTTAGAACTCTTCCTTCTGGTAGCTCATCTTCCTCCTCAGCATCAAACCAAAGTTTGGTTACCAAAGTTGTAAATTATTAAAACTTAGCAAAGGCTAAAGGTTGCCACTATTTGCTTTGCAAAATAACCTTTTGCCTATTCAGGACTAGCATTATATCAGGTATCATTTCCTAACCTAAATCAGGTAGACTAAACAGTTCAGTAACACTGTGTTCTCTGATATACTGTGCTAGTTTCAGCTGAAATTAAGTGATTAACTACGGTAAGGTCACTGTGTTCAAGTGCCAAGTGTAGTGGGTGCAAATGCCATTATTTGTGTCTGTGTAAATGACTTGTTTTCTGCACTGCTGTCATGTTAAGCAGGTGGAGACAGTACGACCGTGTGCGCATGCAAAGGCTTTATTTGGAAAAGCAACATGATTAGGTCCCAAATGTAATCCTTGTACAGGGGCTCATTGTGACAAATTTCCACCATTGCCCAAACAGCAGTTCAAAAATAGTCCAGTTCCACAGGGTGAACGTGGACCTGGCAACCTGACTTGGGAACATTAGAGTTTATTAATAAAGTTTATAAATTCACCAGCAAAGCTAGGACCAGAGAAGGGAAAAAAATATCACACAAAATGTAAAAAGTGAGAGTTATTTTGTTGGATCCTGTTTGTATTCCCAAGAATAGCTATGAGCTCTAACCCCACCCCTCGCTTTAAACATAACCACTCATAACTTTCTAATACGAGTTGCCTTTGGCAAATTTTTATAAAGTTGTAGAAAGGTGCCCTGTGGTTTCCTTGAATAACTTCAGTAAAGAAATAACAATTTTGCCAAAGAAGGCAGGGAGGCAAAGCTTACAAGAAGAACAGGAAGTTTATCTGGTTAGGTAAAGATTAGCTATCTTGCCAGAATCATGTGGGAATGTGATTTCCCCAATCTCTCATCATCATCTCTCTGTCCTCTCATCAAAAGCCTTTTCTATCTAATGAACCGACACTTGTTAGCCCATCTCCTCATGTCTCGCTCCCGCTCTCTCGCTCCGTACGTGTGTAATTAAGTGGGCTGTAGATCGGGAGCTGTTATCCCCAGTGTATCGCCACATTTATCATCATGCCTCTCTTTCTCTTGCGTTTGTTCATCATGATGAAGCTCTCAGCTGGGAGCTCAAATCGCTCTCCAGAATAGCAGCTGTGAGCAATAAGGGCTTGTTCGCACTTTTTTTTTTTTTTTATCTCATCTCACGCACCCATACACTCACACATACAGAATCTCATCCAGAGACATGATGAAATCTTTCTTATTCAAAAGAACAGGCAGGCAGTCACTGGAGAGACAGCAAGACTCCATCAGAAAAAAAATAAGAGATGTTTCTGTCAACGTGACTGTGAGAGAAGGAGTGTCAGCTTGAATGTCTATATTAAATTTGATCCAGTTTATAAAATTGATGAGAAACTAACTATTTGGCCAAAACGGCAGTCTCCATATCACCTATTTTTGCAAGAGAATTTGCTGCTAGTAGTACAATGCATCTTCACCTTTGAATCTCATCAGTCAGTTTCTGTTGGCTCATAAGAGCATGCTAAGTAAAATTAGCATGGCTATGCTAGTCACGGGTTCAGAAAAATACTGTCTATCTATTGTGTCCTTCCAGGTACCTCTGAGGTTTTTTTTTTTCTGAAAGAGTGAGAGAGAAAAAGTGAAGCTGTTGAAGCACTTTGCCTATCGCTACCTCACCAGTGCTAAATGCTAACGCGGATATGGCTCTGACCGTGTAGCGGTAATGGCAGCAATTTCAAAGCAACATTCTACCTTTTTCATGTGTGATTAGCTTTTGTGTTGAAATTCCTTCTTTCGTGCCATTTCGTTTCCCTCCCTCTTTTCCATTCCATTTCCGCTCTCATTTAACCATTTTCTTCATTTGCGACTTTTGATTGCTAAAATATCTACCGTTGCGTGGAGCGCAATTATCAATCATGACTCTTGCAAAGTAGAAGTCAGTGTAAAGTGCAGCACTGTGGTTCAAAAGGAAAACTATAATGCACATGTAATTTACTATGGCGTGCTTAGATAATAAAATATTATTAGGTGATTTTATATTACATGTGTCAAGGAAGCGTGAGATGCGTGTTGATTACTGGAGTACACACAATGTGGTTTGAGTGAAACACAAAGCTCCTAAATGAAAGCAATGGAAGCGTATGCATGCTGGATGATGTGTGGTACAGTGCTGTGTAGCATCATGCTGTGATGCACTCAATGCACCTAGACTATAGATTAAAAAAGAAAAAAAACCAGATTGCTCCCTCTGAATCTCTTTTCCTCTATTTGTCCACATTCACTGCATGTGTTTAGCGAAATTTCTGACATTGTGAAAGGTCACATTTGATCAACTGAAGTTAATGCTTAAGTGCATCTGTGTAAATGTTTATGTATAAGTACACAATATGACTGAAGTGGTGACTGTAAGCGCACCATAATCAGCCTCGATTATACTTAATTATATTATAATAGCAAGCTTCAAGTCCTGCTTCTGAAAGCACAAAGCACATGCAGCCTCACGTCCGAGCTGACCATATGCTCAGCTGACAAACGTGTATACATACACACACACACACACACACACACACACACACAAAAAAAAAAAAAAACTCACCGAGGGTGTGAAGTGTAAATGGAGTGTAATGGTGTGTACTAGACCCCTGTAACAGCCCATTAGGCACACAAAGTAAGTTAATCTAATCTAATGTCTCTCGTATTCCTGCCGTACCGACACACATGCGTTCTTACACAGCCTATACCCCAAACAGCACTTCACGAGACGTGCATATGCCTTGACTCAGGAGCTGAAGAGGTTTACATTACACTCATTAAAGAGTGTATATTTTCAAAAATGGTGCTGTTTGAACCCACTGGGGAGCGGTAATATCCACGTATATCTGTGAATAGGCATAATTACAGTAATGAAAGGAGCGTTGCTTATTCATTACAGTAGCTGATGTAGGCTACGCAGTGGATCCATTAGGGAAAGGGAGGCTTCATAAAACACAAACACACACCACTGCTGTGTAATTACACATCATGTTATGACTCTTGGACACAGTGGACGTTGTGTGATTCCAGATAGCTAAGTAAGTCGTTGCCACCAGACTTCTGAAAGTCATGAACCCATTTTTTTCCATGAATGACATCTATGGAAAGATCCAAGTTCCCCTGATAAAAATCTAAAACGTTGCCACATTTAACCTTCATTCTCCAGATATGAGTGATGCCAAGTGCTAATTCTGCTTTTAAAAATATCCTGCTTAGCTGTATACAGAGAGCAAAAGTACTTCACAGGTGTGACGATGTGAGGAAATCTTTTCAGGTGCAACAGTAAAGCATTCATCCTATTGTTAGGAGATCATGATTATCAAGCTCAAATCCCAACAATACCACAGCCATCTGTGGCTAGACGTTTAAGATCCAAACATTTGGCCTGCTCTTTGAATGCGAAGGATAGCCTTCCTATCTCCTCTGCACATCAGCGTGACTTTAGACAAAGAGCACTGTTAGCATTCTAACCTTCATGAATAGCTTTGTGTGTCAGAGGAAACACATACACCTTAATCCTTCTAAACTGGTAGCTATTGTGCATTTGGAGAGAACTAGCTAGTGGGTTGGAATTGTCAGTTACTAAATTGCAAGAAAATGGGGCAAATGGGGAAACCACATACATATTTAGCTACGTATTAGTAGGTCTGACTTACAAAGACCTAAAATCTTCATTAGCTTCAGGGGCGGTGTAGCTGGTGCTTGCCTTGACCCAGGTGAGCAGTCACTGACACCACAACTTGCCTCAGAAGTGTGAACATGAAATTTGGAATTATGTCTTTTTTGACCTCTGAGCATTCAAGCTAAAGGTGGGAGAAAAAATCATGGACACCTCCATGTCCGTTCGCTTTGTTAGCAAGAATCTAGCCATGATGAATGATGTATATTTACCTCCTCGAAACAGTGAACTGTACAATCGGTGTTACAGATTTAACAAGTGAATATATCTGTATGCTGATTGATCTAAAGCAAATAGTTGTTTGCACCATATAAATCATTTAAAGGTAAGATTTGTTGATGTTGATTTGACATCATTTGCTGAACTCAGAGTTGAGGAGATCATCCCAAATTCCCAAGCAGAACGGGGCACTTTCTTTGGTTTTTCCTACGAGTTATGACTTTTAGTCAAACGCAGCATAATTGAAGACTCCAAACTGTGGAAGCATGAATAATAGCACTATCCAACAGATAACACCTTTTACCTACTCTAGCTAACTCCTTCCTGTGTTTAGAAAGAGGCAATGAAAGCCAAATAAATCAACTTCATGGTAATTTTACATTCAACTGACACTCTTTCCCTCATAAAATATTTACATTTACAGCATTTAGCAGATACCCTTATCCAGAGAGACTTACATAAGTGCTTTGTAGTCTTTATCAAGAAAACATCCCGATGCTAGATCAATCGGTCAGACTTTAAGAATAACATTGACCTAAAACCCTATTAGAGAAAAGCTAGACTTTAGTACAGCTAAAAAAGAAAACACACTAGTCAAAGGAAAATGAAACAGATGCTAATTCTAGTGTATGGTGAAGAGGTAGGTCTTTAGTCTTTCAAGACATTCAGTGACTCAGCTGTTCAGATAGCCAGGGGATGTTCAGAGCAACCTGGGAGACGGAGCAGAGAAAAGTCTTGATGTGTGTTTTCTTTGTATCTTGAGAGATGGTTGGTCCAGTTTAGCCATGCCAGAGGCTTGAAGGGAGTGTAGCAGAGCAGGGATTGATTAGAGCCATCAGGTAGTAGGAGGTTGGTTCATTTTTGGCTTTGTCAGTGTTTTAAATCTTATGCAGACAGCTACAGGAAGCCAGTGGAGGATAAGCACAGCAAGGAAAATATTGTATCATTTTGTGATAATGTTGTGGAATTTGACAAGTAATTCATGATTTCCCCAGTGTTGTAGAGGTCTGGGAAACATGCATTAAAACCAATAGGATATGTCTAATTTCCTCAGGTGATTTATACTGTATGCCACCAATGGTTGGTGCAGTTACATCAATTTTTCTGTTCTCTTTGAAGATCATTTTTAACAGTGTGGCAGCCAAGAGCCTACTGGGCAAAAATATCAGAATGCCTTTTGATTACAAACATAAAAGTGGACCCCAAAGCAAAGAGAGAGGACAGAATTGGACAGGGCAAAGCTCCAATGATTAGATACATTTTTTTTAAACACTTGGTGCTTCTGGTAACTTGTCTTCCTCCCCAACAACTCTGGCTAGTAACTGGTACATTATCATACCTCGGTTAGAAAATTCTACTGGTGTGGCACTTTTAATGCACCTACTAATTAGGTAGCTAGCAGCAGACATTTATGATACAATATATGGCCAAAAGTATGTGGATAACTGAACATCACATGCATATATGGTCCTTCCCCAAACTGTTGCCATGATGTTGGAAGATTTCCCTTCACTGGAACTAAGAGGCCCAAACCTGTTCCAGCATGATGATGCCCCTGCGCACAAAGCGAGCTCCATATAGACATGGTGTGCCAAGGTTGGACTGGAAGAACTCGAGTGTCCTTCACAAAGCCCTGAGCTCAGCCCCACTGAACACCTTTGGGATGAACTGGAACCCCGACTGAACCCCAGACCTCCTCACCAACATCAGTGCCTGATCTCACTAATGCTCTTGTAGCTGAATGAACACAAATCCCCACAGCCACGCTCCAACATCTAGTGGAAAGCCTTCCCAGAAGAGTGGAGACTGTTATTGCAGTTATTGTGGAGAACAACTTTGGAAAGGGATTTAAATGCCTCTATTTGTTGAAATAAAAGCCCACTGAATGGCCATCAAACAAGCAACTGGCTTTGCTAGTATTTGGTCATGGGAAGTTGTACATTGGGCAGTATTTGCATATAGTGCTGTAATTTTCCACAGATTTGAACTAAGGCAGCATTGTCAGAATAGTACAGTAGGTGTAAATGCCATTATTAGTGGCTCGTGTTAAGCAGGGTACCAGGGTACTCACTATTACTGACAGTGTATGCACATGCAAATAGTTTATTTGGACGTGAGTAGGGCTGTTATTATCATATGTTTTAATGTTCCTTAAAATGGTTTGTAGAGCATTAGTATTGTCCAAACAGGCGCACAGTGGTTATAAAAGTCGATCCAGAAGCAACAATGACTCTTTCTTACCTTCCGACATCAACAGAAGTGCCACCTGACACAACTGACTCTCTTCACTTTGAGTCAACACCTACTGCAGTAGCTTTACTCTGTTGCAGTTTTGGTGAAATGCTAGCTATTTTATGATTAATAATAACCTGCGGTATTCTGGATATGTGACGTTTTGTGTGGATCCTGTATTCTGATTACACTTTTCTCTTAAGGTAGGCAGAATATTTTATTTTTGTGTTTCTTTTATATCTATAAAATGTCTGATATTTGAATAGATGTTTAGTATTTTGGTCTGGTGGCAAGCTTTGGGTGAGAGGGGAGTCCACTGTCTCATTCATGTTGCTCTTGCTGTAACAAGAGCATAAATGTCATGCTTGCCAAGAAGGCAGTTCTGCCATTGATTAGTCTTAATTGTGACCATCTCTTTTCACAGGCTTACATGCTCCCCTTGTTCTTGCAGCATGCAAACCATCTCTGTTGTTTTTCTTCCAAGCAGCATCATCACAGCAAGCTTGCACCTGTACCAGCCTATGCTATTGCACCACTCTGTGTGAATAGTAAAGAACTGTTTTGTTTTACTCTAAGAGCTAACAGAGCCCAAACAGCAGGTAGATCGGTTGTGCGGTCAAAACGCTATTATTCACGCCAGGCAGCTTTTCAGTCTCACTTGTGTGAGACATGACATCAACTCGCAGCTGTTAGCCACGAACAGCGGCGTATTTGATTAAATAATTCTATTACTGTCATGAATTATTCTACTGCCATAACTGTTATTACCAAGCTCTTTGTGTCGGCTGTGTTTACACCCACCGCTAATGTGTACTGCTTAGGAGATTTGAGTAATGCTACAGACATAAGGCCTTGAGAAATAATGGGAACAGTTTGAGCAGTCAAGCGAGCAAGAGAGAACGAGACAGAAAGAGGGGGTGGTGGGTGGTAGAGAAATAGATTAGTGTGGTGTTTTGACCGTGGAGGGATAATGGTTTCCAGAGCTCCCAAAGGAATAATTGTCCGCAAATATGTCCACAAGACTTGGGACCTGAGGGAGCGTCCACACATTATTATTTGCACCAAGTAAAACTTCAAGGGTTTCTAGCTTTCCTGTGTGTTTGTTTGTGGCTGTGTTTAAAGCCCTGCGGATAATGTGTGTGTAATATAAATATATAATATAGATAACACGCATTCAGACCTCAATTTAGTATCTTCTGGCTTCATTAATTTGCGCCAGAGCACAATAAAAAAGGTTTGCAGGATCAAGTGCTATTTTAAAAGCTGCCAAATAATGAGGGTGAAAAATCACTAGAAAATCAACTCAAGCACACGCATACTCAGACTCTATATTGGCGTACCTTTTGTACTTAAGCCACAGATTCTGAATACAGCCCTCTGTGTTTATTTTTGTGTGTATAACATCTGTTTATAAAAGACATGGCTGCTACCCTGCTAATTGTTTGCTGAATTGACAGTGAATAGTGAGTACTGGAGATTAAGCACTTTCAAATGGCAGATGGGCTTTTTTCAGCTGTCTGCAGTTTTATGGGACACAGCTTATATTTCCCATTATGCATAAAAAAATTCTATTCAAAATAATTCTTTTGAGTAGGAATAATTTAGTTTGAGTCGGTACAAGTTAAAGAATATGGAAAACTGCATGTCTCGTATGAGCTGGAATCGGCTGAATTTTTACAAATATACTAAATGGCCAAAAGTATTCAGACACCTGACCATCACACCCAGGTGTGTTCCTTCCCCAAACTGTTGTCACAAAGCTTGAAACACACAATTGTATAGGATGTCCAGATATGCTCCAGCATGACAATGCCCCTGCGCACCCTGAAGACACAGTTAGCCAAGGTTGGAGTGGAAGAACTCGAGTGTCCTTCACAGAGTCCTGACCTCAACCCCACTGAACACCTTTGGGATGAACTGGAACACCGACTGAACCCCAGACCTCCTCACCAACATCAGTGCCTGACCTCACTAATGCTCTTGTGGCTGAATGATCACAAATTGCCACAGCCACGCTTGGAAAGCATTCTCTGAAGAGTGGAGGTTATTATAACAGCAAAGAGTGGACTAAATTCAGAATGGGATGTTCAAAAAGCACATGTGGGTGTGATGGTCAGATGTCCACAAACTTTTGGCCATATAGTCGATCATGTTGTAGCAAGGTTCATTTCATAATGACTTCCTAACTCATACATACATACATACATACATACATACTCTCCCACTCAAATGTTTTAACCTCCAATGTTTTATTACAGTTTAATCACTATTATCGTCACAGCCCAAATAAAATGTTACAGAATAGCAAGTGAATAAAGAAACCTAAATCTTTGCGGAACCTATTAACTGCTCACTCTCAGATCCTAATGGGACTCTAAATGAGTGCTTTATTAGGCATGTGGCACATAGAGGGTACAAGTGCCTCATTAGAGTGATAAAGATGTTGGCCTTTTCCAATTAGATTAGATCTAGATGCACCCATGCCCATCCCCAGCAATTCTGAAATACATTCTAGTTGGCTGCAAGACAAACCTAACACAAGGCTGATGCACCTGACGGATACACAAGGTGCTCACATGCCTAGCAGCAGTGATGAAACCACTACATAACCCTGCATCCTGTAAACCACCTCATGTAACATCTGTCAAGGAAGGGCAGAATCATTCCAATCTTTCCCCTTCAGACTGACACCAAAGACCAGGCAACTGGAAGCAGTGTGGGACTGGAAGATGCTGGCCAGCACTGTTTCCCAGCTGACCTCAAGCCAGACCTCATACTGTGGTCCTTCTTCTTTGCTCACTGTGTACTACATCTGAGAGCATACATTGCCCTAGTAAGACACCATGGACAAGGCACATAAGCAAGTATGACCAGGTCTATCATTAAGCCATCAAAGACCCCTCTGAGGCTGCTGAGAAAAGCACACAGCGGCTCTGGGTCCCAAGTATCAAAGGGAGTGAACCTGGGATGGCAGGTCTTACTGCTGAACCTTCTGGAGACATAGTGGGGTCATCAGAGAAACCCTGAGAAAGGACGGTGCTCACTTGATAAGTTCCAGGTGTGTGCAAACAATACAGGGATTGTGAAAGCTAGTCCTGTATTACAAAAAAAAAACGCTAGATTGTCCCATTAAATTTCTAACTTTTCTCAAAGTCACTAATCATGTAATAAATAAACATACAAAGGGGTCCAAGAGTCTGAGATCACACTGAAAATCTTTTTTATTTAAAACTGGAAATAAACAAAGGTCAGATTTTCCATGACTCTTACCCCTTCTACTGAAACACGTGTTCAGATGACACACGGATGGATTTGATCGAACATGGATCAGCAGGTTTACACAAACTTGTGGAGTCTGTCAGCTCGAGTGCACACTGTCATTAAAGCAAAACAGGGGACGAACAAAACACTAAGAAACTCTGAAATTCAGGTAAAGATTTCTATGAGTCTACATTTCACTCAAGTTGTTGCTGATGATATCTATAATAATATTTGTAATGAAACCTTTGTGGTAAATTGAAAAAGAATGCCAAACAGAAGCATTTTCACTAGTGCTCTCAGACTATTGGACCTCACTGTATCTTGATACACATATAGCTATTTCTTGGTTCGATTTTCACATTTGAGAGTATTTAAAATGAGGTCACTGAAGCAAAATGCTAAAATATACTGCAGGGTGTTCAAAAACCTTTGACTGGCAGTGTATGTATTAAATGACATTTATAGAGTAATGCATCAGTATATGTAAAAGGCTTATCCCAGCATTCACAAGATCATACATTTTCTCACTTTTTCCTCCTTTTGTTTTACTCCATTTACTCCCCCCACTCCCCCTGAGATGGTTCTCTGCTAATGTGTGACAGTTACTACCAATCTGGAGGCCAAAGGCTAACACACACACACATTCTCCAACATGTGAAGTCCTCACACACACATTTTCCAACATTCTTTCAAACTGTCATAAGATAACCTGGAACATGCTTGGAGAAGATGCTACCTGTTCTCATCAATATATATGAGCTCACAGACACCTATGATGGGTTCGTCTTACTCTGATTAAACAGAATGTTATGGTAGTGCATCTGTTCTCCTTCTTTGTTTTGCATACTTCATCCGTAGTGTTCATTTTAAGATTGCATTCATTTTATCCCTGCATGCCTACAATTTTTAATGACAGCTTTATAAATAAAATGCAATGGCACTTTAGTTTGATTGTCTCAGATTCATTCAAAGAAAAGTTTAAAAGAAGACTATCTATCTATCTATCTATCTATATACATACATACATTTATATACAGTACTGTGCAGAAGCTTTAGGCAAATGCAAAGGAATGCTGTAGAGCAAATATGGCTTCAAAAATAATGAAACTAAATGTTTCTACATTAATAAAATATTATAAAGAGCAGTAAACAGTAATAAATGAAACAAAGTCAATATTTGGTGTGACGACCCTTTGCTTAAAAAAAAAAATAGTAGTCTCAGGTAGAGTGTGTGCAGTTTTATAAGGAAATGAGCTGTAAGTGTTACTGAGCATCTTGCAGAAGTAGCTACAGTTCTCCTGGAGAATTTGACTGTTAAACTTGCTTCTTATTTCTGCAGCAAAACCCAGCAGCCTTCAATATGTTTTTTTTGTCTGAAAAGTGTCTCTTATGTAATATTCTGCTTTCCTTACTGACACAAATGTTTTTTGGTAACATTTAATTTTGTGCTGGAAAACTAATGTTTGGAAATCTAAAATGTTTTTGTACTGAATCAATAATGTAGAAGTCATAAAATACAAATCTATAACAAAGTTTGTACTAAAAAAATAGGGTGCATATATATATATATATATATATATATATATATATATATATATATATATATATATATATATATATACATATATATATATATATATATACATATATATATATATATATATATATATACATATATATATATATATATATATATATATATATACATATATATCTGTGTGTGTGTGTGTGTGTGTGCGCGCCACACTGGTGGCACAGGGACCGAGGCTTCATCAGTGTGCTATGTAAAAATAAATTAATAAATAAAACGCATGATAGTTTTTCTTAAATCAATACAAATCCTCACTAAAGCTCTTCATATAAATCCTACAATACAAATCATAGCCCTCAACTAAAGCACATCTCTGCTAAAATATCTGACAGCTTATGGTTTCAAATTACACTAATGTGCCTGTTCAAAGACACAGGACATTTTAACGCTTCTTTAATGCTTTCCTCGGTGACTTACACGAGCCTGACTCCAACGCAGCAACCCGAGAGCTCACTTAAATGGCACTCACATCTAATATTTGACGAAAGTGCAGCAGCCTGGTCTTTACAGAAAACCCCACATCCTCAGATAATGAAGTGTTGGATATCGAGAGCTAACCTTCATCCACGGCCTCGGTCTGAAGCCCAGCGGCGCGTTCATATTACAAGGGTTGATATTTAACTGGGAACTGGATTAATCTTCACATGCCTGGGCTTAAACACATCAATCTTCTTAATCATCTTATACTTCTCTGATGGCACACCAGGAAATGTATCAGGAAAAGAAACACTTGGCAAAGAGAGCAGAATTCAGAAGACTCGAGTATGCATTGACGCCTATGACCTATGCTGTCAATCACAGCCTTAAGAGACAGGTCTCAGACTATAACGTCATGTCTGAGCAGACAGGTTTACATGGTCAAATATGGTCACGATATGCCTAAATGTTGTCTTTGGTTTGGCCTAGCTTAGTAGTCCATAAAGGTTAAGGTGAGGGGTTATGGTTCGAACATAATGCGGAACGGAGGTTTGCCATTTTCCTGTCTAATTTGAGTTTAATTGCAGCTCCTTTAGAAAAAAATCTAATGCCAGGCTTAGTTTCATTCTTATAAAAAGAAGGCTGAGCTTGCAATTACGTGATGGATTTAATTGAAGCTGACAATGACAACGCCCATGTGTTTCCTTTACCTTTTCCCATGTTTCCTTTGCTCTCTCCTGGTCCCTAATCATTGACTACAATATGCCTCTATTTTCTTAATAAGACACAACTGCTCCAGCTGTGGTGTGTGTAAGTGCGCTCTCGAGTGTGCATGGATCTATTGACAGTCTTCGATTGTCTGGCAAACAAAAGACCAACAATAATGATAATGATGGTAACAGCATGCTCGGTTTAAGAGCCTGATTTTCGCTTGTTATTTGTTGAGGCTTCATATTGAAATTCTTGATCAAATTATTCTCAAAAAGCCCGAGAGAGATCATTATTACCTAGAGTAACTAATATATGGCTGTCCATTCACTGCATATTCTGTCCATTCACAAGTATATTTCAAATTCTGATTATGTATTGCACTCACTCCTTAATTTGCTATCTATAAATGTATATTATTGATTAACATAATGTGCTTTCATTAAACCAATTATTTAATTCTGTCATTGAATCCTTTTAAAATGTTCATTACACACACCCTGATTTAAAAAAAAAGATGCCTGGCATATCCATTTAAGTGTCCTTTGTCTTGTGGTGGTACATTTCTAGCTGCTGACACTTTGCTTAAAATAAAGTATAAATATCTACAGCGGTTCTTTTTATAAAGCAGATAAATTGGTTTAAAACCAGATTCATCATGAGCCTCTGGCCGAGCACTGACCTGTGTCTGACAGTGATGAATTCAGTGGGTCATATTTTAAGTTGAAAGCAGCTAAATATGGCCCACATAAAGTCATTTAAGGCATGAACGGGGCATTGAGTGTGTTTTAAACAGAAATTGTTTAAAATGAAAATGGTTCAGTTAACGTAAATATTGAGATGGGTTTATTGATATGTTGCAGTATGTGCAACAAAATACACTAAATAAAGGCTTGTAACTAAAAACTGTGACAACATATTAGCTTGTTAGCTAATTGTGGCCAGTCATTTTCCTTTCAGCACTTCTTTGGATTTCTGGGTGCACAAAAATTGCATGTAGCAACATTTGGACAAACCAAGCTTCGAAGATTTGAGAGCATATAAACTGTATAGAAATTACAAAATACATATAATATGTGCATAATCATGATATAGAGTATAAAATGTAAATAAATATTTGGATTTGACAAAGTTATTGTTATTTCAGCTGCCTATTTACCACAGTATAATGGAGCCGAATATAAATAGTGAATATCAAAGTGCTCAAGTGCAGACTTTCAGCTTTAAGCCCACAGTAAACAACTGAAGTAAAGGACAGAAGAATTCTTTCCCTGGTGATGAAAAATCCTTTCACAACAGATCAAGAACACCCTCCAGGAGGGAGACGTCAACAAACAAGAGAAGATTTCGCCAGCGTAAATACAAAGAGTTTACCACAAGAGGCAAACCATTGGTAAGCCTCAAAAACAGGAAGACCAGGTTTGAAAAAAGCCTGTACAGTTCTGGAACAACATCCTACAGACAGATGAGAAAGATCAACTTATACCACCAGAATGATGTGAAGAAAAGAGTATGGAGAAGGGAACTGTTCCTTATCCAAAGCACATCGCATCATCTTATGGCGTGGACATGTATGGCTGCCAGTGTTGCCGGTTCCCTTCTATTTATGGATGATGTGACTGCTGACAAAAGCAGAAGGAGGAATTCTGAAGTGTACAGGACTGTATCATCTGCTCACATTTAGCCAAATGCTTCAAAACCCAACGGACAGAGCTTCACAGTGCAGATGGACAATGATCCGAAACACAATTCAAAAGCAGCCCAAGAGCTTTTTAAGGCAAAGAAGTGAAATGTTCTGTAGTGGCCAAGTCAATCACCTGACCTGAATACAAGTAAGCATGCATTTCAAATACTAAAGACAAAACTAAAAGCAAAATGCCCCAGAATAAGTAGGAACTGAAGACAGCTGAAGTAAAGGCCGGGCAGAGCGTCACCAGGGAGGAAACCAAGCATCTGCTGATGTCTATGGGTTCCAGACTTCAGGCAGTTATCTGACTGCAAAGCGATAGTGCAGCGATTTGCAGCGATAGTATTAAAATTAACAATTTAATTTATGATTATGTTAGTTTGTCCAATTACTTTTGGTCCCTTAAAATGGGAGGGGGGACATATATAAAAAGTAGTGTAAGTAGTGTTCCTACACTTTTCACCCATTTGGATGTACATACTCTAAAATTAAAGCTGAAAGTCTGCATAAGAAAAATCATATTCGTTATTTAATTTCAGCTCCAACATGCTGTAGTAGACAGATGAAATAGCCATAACTTTGTCAATGTCCAGATATTTATGAACCTGACTGTGTACAGAATAAATACTACACTCACTCTTATTTGAGGAGTAGTACGATAAGTTCACCCTTCCAACATAGCCGAGGTGGAGTGACCTGCCAGAGCCAATTTTTACCAGCATTGTCAGGTAGGCAGGTATTATTTTTGAGCCATAATGATGATACATCAGTGACAGATACATGTACAATACATATACAAGCATTTACTGGACTATATGATGGTCATTCATATTCTCTTACTATATACTGTATGTACAAGACAAAGCATAATAGGCAAAAAGAAAAGCATTGTAGATTTAGCTGTTCAACTGTGAATATTCGTTTTTCCCAACTGCCACCATACATATATATTTATATAATTAAAATTTTTTAATATTTCAGCAAGCTTTAATAAGTTCTACATTATTTCCACTTTTAGACCACAAGGTTATAGATATAGCAGGCTTTAAAATTAATAAAGAAAGCTCATGGTGATATGACACCGCACACACTGGCTAAATCCATCAGTGCTCGATGTACAAACCCAATTCACACACTACCGTTTTGACTGAGAACATTACGAACCTTTAATGGAATATTAAACCCAGAACTGGCGCTATTAACTTCTTAAGAACAAATTACTTCAAATTAAATCCGCAACTTCAAGTGTTCGTTTTCCCTCCTCTCACTGATATCATTACATGGACTTAGAAGACTTCACTCAACAGCGGTGCATCAGAAAACTCAATAAGAGAAGATTACTGTAATCCACTCCAAATGGAAACACGCTGCCTATAATCCCATAAAGTTATTCCCTCAAACTCCATGTCACAGACAGGGTGCTGTCATGAAGCTGGCTTATTAAAAACAGAGAACACCTCAGTTTAAAATAGAAGACGAGCAGAATGCAGTTAGAGAGAGCAACACTTTATAACCTGAGTGGGGATGCACTGGCTTGGATTTTGGAGTCAAAAATAATGAACAAAAAAGTCGATGGCACACGCCGACCTATGCACAAGACAGAAGAATGAGTTGCAAATATCAATATCTGGTACCATTTAAATACCATGAGGTACAAAGCCCACGAGATGTTCTTATGAGTACTTAAAGGTCACTATAAGTCATCATGTTCAAGATGATGAATGGGTCGAGGAGGAAACTATAATATTAAAGCTAATTCTATAATAGAGGCATGATGCTAAAGCATGAAATTAATAGGACAGCAAACATCGGAAACACATACACCTAATCCACACATGCACGCTCACACACACACACGGCACGCTCACTCACACACAAGTTATCCTGTGGTCTGTGTAAAGGATGTAGCTTAACTTCCAGTTTAATCCATATAAATGACAACAAAATCAATCTGACTTGTTATGATTGTTGAAAGGTTTGCTTGAGATGGATTTGAAGAAGTCCCAATTTTGTTTTTTTTTAATCTGTGTAACGTGGCTCCCTCTCACATCACACATACTTAAATGTATATATACACTCTAACTCCACAAACATGCAAAGCTAAATGAACCGAACTGACAGAACTAAAGAAAAACTAATGTATGTACAGTGTGGCACACTTGCTATTTATCGCAAACAGTCAATAAAAACAAGTGTCCAGTAAACGTTGCAAGCAATTTGTTCAAAGGAATTTGTTCAGTTGCAGTTCTTCTAGTTGCCTTGCCAAGCTCTAATCTACATATTGAAAAACCAATTTCGAAGTATTGATTCGGAACAGCAGCCGGTGAAAACTCTGATGTGAAACAGTCAGATAAATATTCGGTATGACTAAATGTTAATGCTTTTTTTGCAACTGTGAGATGTTTATCTTATTAAAGTGCTGCCTATGTTAAATGAAATGTCATTTAATTCTTGCAGCATAAAAATATCACTGTACCACCGTAAAATACTATCTGGACATTTTGGTAATAGTAGTGTAATGAAAAGACACAGCAAGCCATAAGCAGAACAAAAGAGTCACACACTCAGCCATATCAGATCAAAATAATCTTTTTAGCAATCTGAGTCAGATGATTCGAATTATTAAATTCTACGAATACAAAACTGCAATCACTAGAGCTCCACACACGTCAATAAACGCAGGAGCAGAGTTACAATTTTGGGCCCGTATGCAGCTACTATAATCTATTTACCACAAAATGAGCCAATGAAACGCAGAAAAGGAAAGTGCTCTGCACACATTTCACCATAAGTGCACATTTCCGTAGCTCCTCTGTCCTCAGTTCAGTAGAGCATACCTAATCATCATATACAGTTTGCCAAGGCGAACATGGATTAGCGCTACATTCCCCAGACAGCGATGTGCTGTTAGTCTGCAGGATTTAAATTAACATTTATAGGCTGAGGGAGATGGTTAATTTCCACCGAGAGATCTACCCATACATTTAAAGCGAGATTTTACCCAGCACCAGTGACAGAAGTTCATGACAGGCCTCTGTACATGCATTACACCTCTGAGCTCTACCCACCCGAGCTCTCTAAATTAAATGTACTCAGCGCAAGCACTTACTCTCATTCTCTCAATTTCAGGCGCAGACAGTAAAACAACAGTCACAAGGTCACTATGAACGTACACAGAAAAAGATGGCGTAGAATGAAACAGCTTCATTTCACAAATCGACCTGAACAGGTCATAATAATCACTCGCAAAATAAACAAGCAATCCAACAGGCTGTCACCAGCAAAATTTGAGGGCCTTTGTAATAGTTTTGCAAACTGACAACAAGTAGTATTGAGATCTGTTTGAGGTCAGTGGCCAGTGAGCAAAAAAACCTGTCGTGAATGACAATTTCCATTTCATTTGAACAAGAAAAGAGACAACAGCACACTTAACCTTCTGATAATAATACAGCAGTCTGCTTTCTTCTCACATACAATATCAGCAATGTCTGTTATAATGAACACAAAATGGTCAATCAACCAGCATAAACAGCTTCTCGCATACGTGACCCCACCACATCAGCAATCAATAAATAATTCCCAAAAGATAAAAATGTTATTTGACATGGCAGCCTTTTTTCACAGGTTTCAACGAAACAGCTATAAAAGCAACCCAAGTAAGTAAAATTAAGTTACTCCCAATTTAATGAATAAACTCAATGCATTTAAAAAAATATATATATATATTTAATATAGTGTAACCTAAAATAAGCTTAGAATAAGTAGAGTTATACCACAGCGCTCCTGAATTCTGATTGGTTACAACCTGTTCATGATTGCTCTATAACAGTTCTGACAGTGGTTCCAGCTGTAAGGCAAATTACACATTTATATTAATGTGCTCATTCTAATATGCTATCGTTTCTATAGTAATAACTTGGAAGAACTTGTATAGCGGACTCTTCACATAAACAGATTTAAGAAAAAAAAAAAAAAAAAAAAAGTCTGTAATTGTTGATATGATGAGATTCAGTGTGAGGAGAGGAGAGGTTTATTTACCATTTTTTGGAATGAGTCTCCAGTATCAGCAATTTCTAACAGTCAGAGGTAAAGCCGTTCCTTCAAGTCTTTTGACCCTGCAAAGTCTTCAGGAATTTGCACTTTGCAGTTTCACATTAAAATGAGTTTAAAAAAAGCTGCATTTTTTTTTTATTAACTTCAAGAGAGAGAAAAAAGAGAAGCTGGTGAAGGAACGACAAAGGTGATAACAAGAATTAACTTGTTTTCCGTGGACGTGCCACAGCATGAAATGTAACTATAAACAGAAAAAAACTGACGTGTCATAAATAAATAGATAAATACAAAGAGTATAATTAACTGCAAGATAGAGAAAAAAAAGAGAGGTTGGTGAAGGAAGGACATAGGCGCTAACAAGAATTAACTTGATTTCCGTTGACGTGCCACAACATGAAATGTAAATATAAACAGAAAAAAAGTATGAGGCCTCGTAAATAAATAGATAAGTAAAGACCTAGCATTGGCAAGTTGCTGTGGTAAAAGAGAAATAAGACACTTTGGCATATTCTGTCACTTTAAAGTCGTTAACTTTGGGATGGTAAATGTAACTCCACTTCATGTTGGGCTGCATCACATCACCCTTAGATTGAGTCATTGATTATTTTTCTATGACTGCATGCCCCAGACGTATTTTATTCTTTACTTATACCACAGTGCGGCTGAATTCTCTAATCTGATTGATCGGAAGGTGTGCATTATTTTTGTGTAACAGCACGGCTCGGACAGCAGTTCCCGCTGTAACATGAACAAAAGGTTAATATTAATGTGCTCTTTCTAATATGTTATTGTTTCTATAGTAACAGCACATACTCAGGGACCTGTACAGCAGATGCTCCACATAATCTAAGAGTAGTCATAAATGTATTTTAAAAAAGCACGTTGTTTAGCATGTTGAGAGAGAGAGAGAGAGAGAGAGAGAGGGGGGGGGGGAGTGAGAGAGATGTGTTTTAGTAAAATATGAAGGGTGTATGTGGCTGGCAGCTACATTCATATTCACTCTTCATCATATAAGAAACACAAATAACCTCTAATCTTCCCCAATCTCAATACAATTAAAAAATTTTTTATGTGTAATTTATATAAATTAATTCAATACTGCATATATTTCTGTAATACATCTTTTAATTCACTCAATTTCTATTCATGTTTAGTGTTTATTTCATTCATTATTGTTTTCTTTTCCTTTATTCATATTTATTGATTGTGTATATAATTTTTATATTATTTTGCTTTGGCAACATTGGTAAAACAGTCATCCCTATAAAACACACACTGAACTTGAACTGAGAAAGACAGAGACAGAAGGAGAGAGAGAGACAGAGAAAAAAAGGGGGAGAGAGAGAGAGAGAGAGAGAAAGGCTGGAACAAATGTTAATTGTGGCTATAAAGTAAGTGATAACAGGAACTAACTTGTCTCTTAGAAGTTCCACAACATAAAATCTAACTATAAACCATTAAAATGTGTGACATATTCATTAATAATTTAAACATTGTAACTGTTGGCAAATCACTGTGGTATAAAAGGAATAACACACTCCTTACTTATCTGAAAAAGGAAATACCAAAGCCTCATAAACAGTAGCTATGTTGGCAACTAGCCATTATTAACTATTTTCAAGTCATTTTCCCACAATGCAAACTATTAAATCCCATAATTGAACAGAGTATGAAGACAAAATGTGCAAATTTAATTAAAAACGATGCTATGTTCACGCCATCTAGAATTCTAAAGGCTTCTTCAATTTGACCCTCAGAGGTAACCGTATAGGTTCTATATAGAACCATACAACAAAAACCCCAGAGAGTGCATGACCACAAGTCCGATTAGCTGTCACTGTCCATCAAAACTCAACATATGCTAGGATACACAGCTCCATATGGTATAGCGATACATTTCAACGTTTATTTATTAATTCTAAACCAGTCATGGAGTTATGTGAACACTTGAAGGTGTCTCAAACACAGACACCTCCACACATTAGGTCTCAATGTCCTCAGCTATTGAATATCATCTTCACAGGAGAGCTGAGTTTGAGCAGTACAGCGCTAATGTGGCTGCTACATTCCATCATGGCTGAAACATTACTGCCGGTCTGAGGGAATGTTCTGCCAACACACACACACACACACACACACACATAAAACAAGGTCAGGTTTGTCCAACTGCCAGTCCATTAGCATGCTAAACACTGCTGTTCACAATCAATATCTTGCTGTATTTCTGGCTATTGATTTCTGTGTCAGGAGCGTAATGTTCATTTTTCCCCTAAACAATTTGGTTCCTCAAAAAGTAAGATATAATTTGGACACATTTTAGAAATCATGCTGAAGTGCTTCTTTGGTGATACTGTACTGTACAAAGCACTAAAGGAGCTAGCATTGCATAAACAAAAACCAATACACCTCTGTTCAGGGTTGTTTTTTTTTTTGTTGTTATCTTTTTTTTTTTTTTTTAACCACAGCTATAATTATCTTTGCTGGCATTTTATGTTGCTAGGACACCTAGAAAACCCCCACATTCAGCACTGAACTTTAACCCAATGTCACTTTATCACATTAGCAAAACTAATATCCAACTAGCTGACAGTTACAAATGTGTAGCGCAATTAGCTAACTTGTCCTGTCAGTAAGGTCTAAGGGTGCGCCTGTAGTACTTATATTTGCTGCAGTTTTTGCCATAAGGAGTAGAAAATATTGCCATTTTATCATGATACAGGTTTTAGTATGACTTTATCAAATTAGCAAAACTAGCTGACAGCTAAATGTGGCAGTAGCAATTATTTTTAGTTTGGTTTTATGCATAGGGAATAAAAAATATTGCCATTCTATCAAGGTACAGGTTTTAAAAAACAACTCTGCCTTTACTTGATTTAACAAAATGAAGCTAATAAGAAACTAATAAGAGCACTTGATTTGAGATATGAAAACCTGAATGTGTACATCATTCAGAATAACATAATAGCAGCACAGAAGACAGGCAGATCTTAAAGCCAATGTTATTTAGACTTAACACAGAACGGTCATGTTAATGTAAGCGGTATTAAAGACACAATTGAAATAAGGCCAACATTCCACTCGTAAGCTCTATTCACATGTTTTATATTCATTTATGGTGTTTCAAAAAAAAAAAAAAAAAAATCACATTGTCATCATTTAATGGAGTGGGGTGAGCTGTGTGAATGACACCCAGGAACAAAGCTAATGCGACTGAAAGTTCGCAGAAAGGTACGAAGCCTTAAAAATCGATTTCTTTCATCATTCAGGAACAGCCTTGCCACTGGAGATAAAAACGGTTATGGAACTGTCACTCTTTTTTTTATAAGCAAAGGAAAATATGAGAATTTATATATATATGAGAATTTATCCCTCATATGCTCTGATACACATTTTAACTAACATTTCTAACGTTGTATTATTTACAGTATTTTCTAATTCACAAATGCAAGTTTGTCTTCCTAAACTCGAATACGTTTTTTGTGTATGTTTTTTTTTTTTTTTTTAAAGAAATGAAATGAAACACACATGAATGCTCAACGCTCATCAGATGTGGCGGAATCTCACATTTAATCAGACTGAAGTAAAACAGAAGGATATGATGAGAGAAGCAGGTTTTGTGTGTGAAACAGAGAGATCAAGACCGAAATGCAACACACACACACACACACACAAGCATGCATTATTAATGCAGTGATGAAAGCCACAGCTGGCGAGTGGAGAGGTGTAATACTGGTGCCGAGGAGGAAGAGTGGATTTCGATGTTTGATTTGTGTGATTCAGAACTATGACACGTCCTCTTGTGTGATTGCGCTCCGTCTGCTTGCTTCGCACCAGATGTGTGTGTGACCTTACTCTAAAATGTTAATGCAGCAGTGGAGAACTCACCCTGGGGCAAGGACCTCACACACACACGCACGGACAGACGAAGGTATGTGCTGTCCGTGTGTGTGTGTGTGTGTGTGTGTGTGTGTGTGTGTGTGTGTGTTAGGTGCAACAAAGACAGAGTGGATCTAAGGAAAATATAGTTACATATATTAAAGTATGCATCAAGGCATTTCCATGGTTTCTGTGCGGCCAAAATTTTATGGAGGAATTTGGCTCGAATACATTACAGTCACATCCACCTGCCTTTAAAGCCTATAAAGTTACAAATCTCTTCATCTCTTAAAGCTACAACTCTTCATAGATGTGTGAAAGCAGAAATGAGCTCCATCTGTGAACTCTTACCTTAAATACATCTTACAGAGGTCAGAGGGCAAAGAATTTAACGACCCAATTTACTTTCCAACAGACTAAATGCTTCTGCACACACACACACACACACACACACACACACACACACACACACACACACACACACACAAACCACAGTCAAGGCTTAAAGAGCCAAGTGCTGGATTGCAAAGCTCTAAATATGCATAGACGTCTGGGGCAATTTCTCCTTGACCAAATCCCTGCAGCACTAAATTCACTCCTCTCTCGCTCACTCGCTCTCACTGTAGCAAAAATGTCAAAAAAAGACACACACCCTCACACAAGTTCTCGTGTTTCTTCTCAGGCTTTTGCCAGGCCCATCTTCCACCATCAAGTCACAAATCTGCCAAACCAAGTGTTTTGCAATAATTGAACATTTTTCTTGAACGCCATGCGCTGCGTTTCCTTCCCACTTCCTCCACGCAGACGGCCATTTTCTTTTACCGTAAGTCGTTTACGCGTCAGTCATTTTCATCCGCCTCAAAAGTGCTGATTGTGGTGTATGAAAATGACCGAGGGATCCGCAAGTGGTGCCAGTTAGTACAGCCCTAGTAGTATTCTCACAAAGTTAGCACAAGATACTTTCATGAACTCCTCAAGACAGGGTTAGTAAGCCAGGAGTAGGGGCCTAGCTACAGGCAGCATTTTTAGATTTTTGTTCCACTTGGAAAGCAGGCCAACCCTAGATTTATATTTACTGCATGAGATTTCAATGGACATTTGAAAAATTCCTCAAACTGACAAATATTTTCACCAGCGTTCGTTAACTACTGTTGAACTAGAAACATATTATAAAGCTTCACTGCATTCATCTCTATCTGCACATTGTAATAATAAATAAATAGTATTTTACAATTACATTACAAGTGAGTACAAAAAAATTACAGACAAAAAAACAGATGTTATGCAAACAAAAATGTCATGTCAGAATGTTATGTCAGAATGTTATGTTAGAGATTCTTTTGTGATTGACTGTAGCTTTAATAACAGTAATTTTGAACTGATGCCACAGTTAAGCAAATTTCACTCCACCCATGTTCCAGTGTAATTTGTCTAGTTGTGCCTGTAAGCTTTTGCAGCCTGGTGCAGCACAAAATGCCAAACATTTGTGTCCTGTGTGTGTGTGTGTGTGTGTGTGTGTGTGTTGAAAGGGTTTCAATAAAGACCATCTCCTTCCTTAAAACACGATGGAAATCCAAACAGTTTTTAAAAAAAAGAAGGCATGTCGGCTTTGAAAATGAAACACATCGGTCATTTTGACAATGTTACCAAACCCCTGAGCTGGTGGCTGACAGAACTTTCCCTACAGCAACTCACCTGATTAAATGCTACAAAACTAATTATGAAAGTCTACATTATATTAAGTTTACCGGAGCAGTGCTGCGTGCCCTTCGCAGGGGACCTGAGGATGGGAGCGCTGCATTCTGACACTGACCCAATGCAGTAGAAGGTGAAGCGTCCACATTCTGTACAAAATGCTGTAATAAACACAAAAGGAGCTTAAATTTGCAACTTAAAGAAAAAGTTAGAGTGTAAAGAGGGCAAAGGTTAGCTGGGTTAGCTTTTCTCACAACTTCATTTGTGCAGTCTATGAATTGTTTCATTCATATGAAATCTAGGCTACAGTATATTGGATTTTTGTTAGAAATTCTCTATAATGTGTGAGATCAGGTGTAGTATCTAAGTGTTTATAGCATGAACTTCACTCAAGCTTTCTTTACAATATACAAAAGCATGTTAGAGGGTTAATTTTAAGATCCATGTCCATAAACAACAAGGCCACAAATATACTTAATACTCTGAAATGTACGGTATTTATTTAGTAATCCTATTTTAAACCATTCATGATAATGTGAGAATCGTTCAACTGATTCTGTGTAGCTGATTATCACAACATACCTAACCAGTAAACATGCTTTAAAAACTATTATTAAAATCAGCTTTGAATCAGATTTTCCAATCCATTCATTGTTTTATTTTAAAAATGTGTTCAATCCAGCTACATTTAACCAAGGCCTTGGAACTGAAAGGATGAACTCAATGAAAGTTTACTGAACACATCAGTTTCATTGTATTCTAATACATGAAAGATTTGAAAAGCTGATCACACCCTTCCCCCTAACCTCAATCAATCCTAACTTTTTTGTACATTTCAGAACTTTCAAATTCTTACCCATGTTGGATAACACCAAGCTATTTGACAATGAAACAACCACAATCCAAATGTCAATTGAAATGTCATTGCACTGAAGCAAATGACACACTTCGAATACACACTTGGCAAATTTGCACTATACACCATTTCCCATCTGCACCAGTCTGCTGTACAAATCCTGAACCTACTCAGCTGTAAAGTTTGAAATTGTTCCTCTCCTACACACAGGGACTTTGTGATACGAGAGCATGAAGGCAGTGAAATCGATAGAGTAAATAGAAACGATAGAAGTGAGACAGACGGATGGATGGATGGACGGATGGATAGAAGGCTTACAGAGATGAATGATTTCCTGGACGGAGAGAGATAGCATGGCCGTGAACCTGGAGAAAGATCAGTTTGGGTTTTGGATAAACGAATAACTTTGGAGCAGCTGTTAGTGATGTGTGTGGGCTAGAGAGAGGATGTGAGTATGTTTGCCAGGTTTGATTAGGGGGGGAAAAAAGAAAGAAGGGAAGGAGAGAAAGCAATGACAGAGAGAGACAGAGTACGAAAGGTCAAAATAATTTTTATGTTAGCCAGGTGCTCACACTGTTTTCATGAAATAGGGGAATTTTATGAAAGATAACCATAACAGTCAATAACAAACCAATTTATGATGTAACTGCAGCAGTAGTTAGCAGATTTATAGAATTCTGGAAATCAGATTTAAGAGGATCTGTCTTATAACAATGTAGAAATATTTCATTTGCACCTGGTCTGATTGTCCTCTAAAAGGAAGCAAAGTGACAAATCATCATCTCTACCAGTATAACACAAAGCCAATGTTATAATTATTTCACATTCAGTAATCTTTACTCGCTGCACCACCGTGCTGCTCTATTCAGATCGTCACACCGCTAATGCGAACCAGTCTCCTTACACCTAAAAGTTTGTGCGCCTTTCAATGAAAAAAAAAATTTCCAAACTACTCCTTTGTCTCCAACAACAAGAACAAAGAGACTCATGTGCGAGATCGCTGTCTGTTTAATTAAGGTGAGAGATTAAGTGCTAAAGTCAATTTACAGCTTCATAGAGAGGTGTGACAGTCGTGTTGAAATAGCACAGCCTTCACCAGCAGTCTCTTCCTGACTCTAAAAAGGTGCTAAAGATATTCCAAGAGGTGTCTTAGGCTCTAATCACTTTTTCTTCTCTTTCTTTTTTATCTCCAGTTTAAAAAAAAAAAGACACTCGCAAATAAAACGTGTAAAGTCTGGAAGGAGGTTGTGGAAGGTCTCAATTGCGAGCAATGTCATTGTTCTAGGAACTCGGGTGTCAGGGAATTTGCATGATTGTTCTTTTATGCCACCGAAGCAAGGCCGAGGGGCCTGATATGGTTATTGCATATTGATTACGATAGCCTTTGCCAGATTAAATGCTTCACCCCCGAGCAGATCGATAGAGCATTAGGATTCGGTCCCATGATTGAGAATACTTTTATCATAGACACAAAAGATATAAAGCTAATGCATGGTCTGTAGCCTACGGAGCATTACAACATCCGTGCTGAAGTGCACAGGGAGAGAGATGAGGTCACCTTGTGCTTGCTAGTGCTTAGACCGTCTTGGATAGAAATTCCCCCTTTATTGTAGAACTGAGACACAGATGTGAACCTCAGCTGCATTTCCTGGTTTACACACAAACAAACTCTTATGCTAGTTTATTGGCATATTGACATTTGCATGGTACGCAATCTAGCACAAATTCTTTGACAATGACCTTAGCCATTAGTGCACCATGTAACAATTACAATAGTGAAAATTAGTTATATACTGTACCATGACAGAAGAAATACAATATATCCTTATAATCCTAATTTTCTGCTGATACCTCGTTAGCGCTGGAGCCTAATATTAGCTAATTTTAGCCAGTCACCTACCCCTTTTGCACATGCACATGGCCATTTTTATGATTTAATGGTACTTTTGGGTACAAATTTGGGTGTGACGTTAACGCAAGCCAAACTGAAATCACAGGAATACTGATGCAGCAAATTGCCACATTCCTGATGAATTATTAGCAGAATTTGTGTGAACAAAAGACGATATATTATCAAGAGACGACGGTGTGTCAGCGGTTATTTTTCCTATGAAACAACTTAGAGTAAACAGGAGTAAAAACCTGAAGTTAACGAAGAAGAACAGGAGAAATGTCTAGAAATTGTTTCATTTCATGAACTTCCATTGTAGACGTGTGCCATTTTTACAGGTGTCGCAGAATGTTGTACAGTTGTGAAATTTTCCCTTCCTTGATTTCTGTCACAGTTCCCATGGTGACAGAAATCAATTTTTCCTTCTGGTTCCTGTTTTGGTCTTATCTTGCCCTCATAGCCTGATTGGTTCATTGGTTCCTGATTATACGCACCTGTTTCTTGTTTCCCCCTACAATTATTGTATGTGTGTGTTTATATGTGTGTGTGTGTGTGTGTATATATATATATATATATACATATACACACACACACACACACAAATACTAAAGAGTACATGTATGACCTGTGTGTTTTCAGTTTTTGCTGTCAATTCTGAGCCTTGTTCTAGTTCTGTATTTCTCCCTAGTAATGTGTTTTGTGTTTTTTTTGCTTTTAATTTGACCCTGGCCTGTTCTTTTGTTTGTGATAACAGATTGTGCCTTAACCGTCAGTCTGTCAACCTGTGTTTTAACCCCTGTTATGGGCTATGATTTTTGTATTCACTCAAATAAAGTTCACACCTTATACACACTCTTGTACATACACTCACAAATCAGTTTATTAGGAACACCTGTACACCTACGCATTCATTCAATTATCTAATCAGCTAATCATGTGGCCACAGTGCAATGCATAAAATCATGCAGATATGAGCCAGCAGCTTCAGGTAATGTTCACACCAACCTTCAGAATGAAAAAAAAAAAGTCATCTCAGTGATTTTGAACGTGGCATGATTGTTGGTGCCAGACGGGCTGGTTTGAGTATTTCTATAACTGCTGATCTCCAGGGAAGTTTACTCAGAATGGAGCAATAAAGAAAAAACATCCAGTGAGCTGCAGTTCTGCAGATGGAAATGCCTCGTTGATGAGACGGTTCAACGGAGAATGGCCAGACTGGTCCAAGCTGACAGAAAGTACAGTAACTGAATGAAAGAAGAATGAATCATGTAAAAATCACTTGTGAAAATAAGTTAATTGTAGGGAAAAAAAAAAGGTAAAAACGGAATAAATTGTGTACAGATCATGTGAAAATATATCGTGTAAAAATCACATGGGGAAAAAAGAATAATGTAAAGATTAAGTGAAAAATGAATCATGTAAGGGAAAAAAAATCACATGAAAAATAAATCATGCATAAAAAATCATGTGAAAAGTGCACTATGTGTGGAAAGTGAAAAGTGTGAAGATGTGAAGTGTCCAAAGTAAGTGTAATGAGTCATGTAAAAGCCAGCTTTTACTTATTTAACTTTAATTTAATGATTCTTGAATTTAAATCCATCCTTACATCATGGATTCGTTAACTCCAGACATGTACGATTCTGGCCCAAACCAGAACTGAGCTTGAATACTGGCTTTGGCTCCAGTGCAAAATAAGTCAAAAAAATTTTTTTTTTTTTTTTTAATAAATAAAACGAATTCACAGTTGACTTTTTTGACCGCTCCAACAGATGCCTTTGTGTCAGTAAACATCTCAGCGTGGTGGTTTATGATTACATGGCCCCCATTCACTCATACGCACTCATCCCCTCTGGAGTGCACACTAGGAGCATGCTAATCGATGTGTCAGGCTTGTTTTGGACACACACCAACAATACTCAAATCACTACGAACCAGAAAAACCCAAATGCTGCCAATTTGTGCAGTGTACATTTAGCTGAATATTATATGCATCATAGCGTATTTGTACAAGATTCAGGTTTACATCTTTGTGTGCTATGCATGAATGGATAGATGGATGGATGGATGGCCTAAAAAAGACAAAAAATACTTCTGTGTGCAGTGTAACAATTGCATCTTTGTTAGTTGCAGTTGTGTGTTTGTGGTTAGCTTGGGGCTAATTTAAAACATGCATATGTAGGAGGATTTCAGTAGGGATCAGTGCTTTGGCTCAGTCAGAGGGCTCGACCTCCAAGACATGTATTTTGTTATTTTATTTTTATGGATTCGTGTAATTCAAATGTACTATGAGGAGACCACACAAATGCATCCCTTACCTACATTAGCCCTTTGACCGTTTTGTGGAGAATACACTCCGTTTATTATTCTGCATGCGTGCATCGTTGCGTGAGAACTTTGCCGTTCTATAGACTTTAATCTAATCTGGGAGAAAAATCAGAATCTCTATTAGGGAAAACCTCAGAGCTGGGATGAATTAAATGTGATCAAATTCCAAACACAGTTGTACACACGCTCTCTCTCTCTCTCTCTCTCACACACACACACACACACACACACACACACACGGCCGCCGTCGAATAAGAATCCCTCAGGTCTACTGCATCACATTTTTCCCTTCTATTATTTAATCAGAACAAGCAAAAAAGAACTTCTAGAAAGATTATCCTTTCTTTGGAACTCCTACAAAAGAAAAAAAACATAGGCATTCATCCATCTCGTCCTACGCACTGACACAGTGACCTCAATGTACACACTTCTCACTAGAAACACTTTAGAAACACACAGGGAGGTGCCATATAGAGAGTCAACATATAGAGACAATCACCATTTAGCTCAACTTCTGCTTAGCATCTCGGAAGGAGCAGTATATGTCTTCTAAGGTAGAACTTGTATCATAATTATTTTCATTAGACTTGAGATCCATGACAGTCAAAGGTGCAGTTTGTAATGTCTTTACAGACCTGTAAATAGTGATATTGTTTCATAGATAATTCGAAAAACAGCAAGTCAGAATATTGTCATGCCTCTATTCTTCATTTCAGGCTTCTGTTTGTATTTTTCTGGCCCGGAAATTAGCCCCACCCCAAATAGAACCAAAATAGAATCCATTCAGCCTCACTCTTATTAACTAAAAGGCAGCTCAGGATAAGGCTCATGTAGATTGAGCAGGAGTTGGGGTTGGCTGTGGGAAGGGAAGGCAGTCAGTTGTCAGTTTTTCTGACTGTGTGATTCACCCCCCAAGTTTCAAACAAGTATTTCAATTATAAAGGGTGTCTTTATAATAAGGAGACAAAATGGTTTTTGTAACGTAGACTTTGCAATACAATTTAGCGATAATATCAAAGACACATGTCTACACGCCAAACAGCAGGTTAAGACAACACACTTGATAACAACTTTATTAGGAACACCAAGGTACAACATGTACGTTTTGAGATGCTTTTCTGCTCACCGTGGTTGTTCAGAGGGGTTAAATGGGTTACTATAGACTTCCTGTCAGCTCAAACCAGTCTGTCCATTCTCCTTTGACCCCTCAACAAGGTGTTTCCACCCGCAGAACTGCCGCTCAGTGGAAGGTTTTTTTAAAATAAATAAATAAATAAAACTCCAGAGACTGTTGTATGTGAAAATCCCAGGAGATCAGCAGCTTCTGATATACTCAAGCTTTTCTGGCATCAACAACAATGGTCAAAGTCATATTTTTCAGTTTGAAGTGAACATGAACTGAAGCTCTTTACCTGTATCTGTGTGATTTGATGCTTTGCGCTGCCACATGATTGGCTGATTGGATAGTACCATGAACGAGTAGGTGTACAGGTGCTGCTAATAAAGTGGGAGTTGAGTGTATATCTTCTTAATACAATCTACAGACAATTTATTGCATTTTAATACATTTCTCTTTTCCCCCTTATCTTAATACCCAGAATCCATTGTGAAATTCAAAACCAAACTCCTCAGCGTCCCCTCCTTGACCCCCTTTCTCCTCAACCTTCCACCATTTCAGCTTCTCCCACAAATAAACTGATCTGACTTTTCTGTAGCAGGAAGTGAGCAGCGCGGATTCGGTTTCAACACAACACCAGTGGGCGCGATGCCAACCATTCATTGCCTTTAGGCCTCGCAGGGCATGATTAGTCCACTGTCAACACCGTGCTCAATGGAGACCCGCTGAAAAGCCTAAATAAACACCAGAGTGTAAGTCAAAATCCGTCACGTCACATTTGACACTGACTTGGGTTAAAGGAAAAGTTCATCAAAGGTCTGTCGCTCCTCAAAAGCTGCGATGTTCTCCAATTCCCGAGACGTAGATCTTGACGAGGAGGCGCCGAATATCCCTGAAGTTAAAGCAGATCAGCTCCTGTTAGCTCACCTGAGCCATCAGATTACACACCTTTGATTGGATTTCACTTGCAGTCACTGCCATAGCATAGTCCTTTCTTTTTATTTTCAGAAAAATAAGCGATTGACAAATTGATACACAAAGAATGCAAGATTGCACAATATTTTATATTAGGTTACTTAAGTGTGTGTATCACACAAAGTCAGCACATTCTTTCATCCATTTTTTTTTTTTTTTAAGTTTTCGGAAAATTCCCAAGGTGCAAGAACACTGAAGCAATTGTGTACATGCAAACATGGCAACATGTACACAAAATTACGTTAAGTGTGTTAAGATTACTGTGCTTGTGTTTGATTACTGGCTATTTCCTCATGCCACAGCAGCAGTCCGTGCACCTCTGTGAATGAGTTGCTGGGAATTTTTCAGAAAGGTGATATGACGACTCCGTCAGAGACGAGCGCTCTAGGCAATTTGCTTAATCCTCAACACACAGATGGCAATTTCCAGCATGACAGCAAACACCAATTTATGGAAAGAGATATCTATGAGTGAAATAAGGAATGACCTTTTATCTAAAAGCATTTTTGAATAATAAGATGAATTACACTTAGAGGGGCATATGAAGGGCAGAAAATTTGAGGCCAGATGTAATAGAGTGTTGAAATCAAGACCACACTCTCTCGTTCTGTCTCTCTCTCTCTCACACACACACACACACACACACACACACACACACACACCAATTCCATCTCTGAATTTGTAATGAGAAAAGCAATTGCTTAGTATTGCATATACACCGATCAGCCATAACATTAAAACCACCTGCCTAATATAGTGTAGGTCCCCCTTGTGCCACCAAAAGACGACTGAAGATGTGCTGTGGTATCTGGCACCAAGATGTTAGCATCACGTCCTGTAAGTTGCGAGGTCTGGCCTCCATGGATTGGACTTGTTTGTCCAGCACATCCCACAGATGCTTGATCAGATTGAGATCTGGGGAATTTGGAGGCCAAGTCAACACCTTGAACTCTTTGTCATGCTCCTCAAACCATGCCTGAACAATTTTTGCAGTGCGGCAGGGCGCTTTATCCTGCTGAAAGAGACCACTGCCATTAGGGAATACCGTTGCCATGAAGGAGTGTACCTGGTCTGCAACAATGTTTAGGTAGGTGGTACGTGTCAAAGTAACATCCACATGAATGCCAGAACTCAAGGTTTCCCAGCAGAACATTGCCCAGAGCATCACACTGCCTTGTCTGGCTTGCCTTCTTCCCACAGTGCATTCTGGTGCCATCTCTTCCCCAGGAAAGTGACAGACAGACCCGCCCATCCATATGATGTAAAAGAAAACCTGATCCATCTTTTCAGCAGTCCAGTTCTGACGCTCATGTGCCCAGTGTAGGCTCTTTCAGCAGTGGACAGGGGTCAGCATGGGCACTATGACCGGTCTGCGGCTACACAGCCCGATACGCAGCAAGTCGCGATGCGCTGTATGTTCCGACACCTTTCTATCATAGCCAGCATTAACTTTATCAGTAATTTGTGCTACAGTAGCTCTTCCGTAAGATCGGACCAGACAGACTAGCCTTCGCTCCCCATGCACATCAATGAGTCTTAAATGCCCACGACTCTGTCGCTAGTTCACCGGTTGTCCTTCCTTGGACCACTTTTGGTGGGTACGAACCACTGCATACTGGGAACACCCCACAAGACCTGCTGTTTTGGAGATGCTCTGACCCAGTCGTCTAACCGTCACAATTTGGCCCTTGTCAAAGTCACTCAGATCCTTACACTTGCTCATTTTTCTTGGTTCCAACACATCAAACTTCAAGAACTGACTGGTCACTTGCTGCCTAATATATCTCAACCCTTTAACAGGTGCCACTGTAATGAGATAATCAATGTTATAGCTGATCAGCGTGTACAAAATCAACTATGTTTGTCTCTAAATCTGGAAGCTCTAGAGGTTTGCAAAAAGTATATATTTTATTCTGCAGTACTTTAACAATAGAAACAATAGAGTGAAAACTACTGGACTGTTGAAAGAACCACAAATTAAAGCTGACTGTCAAGAATCAGCCATCATCAGGCATGATGTGTAGTTTTCGCATTGTGTCCTGCACTAGTAGCATCAGTGTCACCAAACTCACCCATCAGAGTCAACCGAGAACACTGAACTGGCATCAGAAGCAGACGGATGGTTAAAAAATAATAATAATAAAAAATTTAGTATGGCTATGAGCAAAAAGATCTGAAGTTTTTCAGTGATCTAGTTCCCCAAGCAAAAAAAGTGACTCTAATACAAAGTTACTTTTGTCATTACAGTGAGGAGTAATTCTTCCTTCTGTATAACCCAGCTGCTGTGTTTTTGGTTTTGTTGTCATGTTGTTAGTTTTGCTGTTGTGTTCCCAAATTTGCTCTTGTGTTTCAAAATTTGCTGTCCTGTTTTTGGTTTTGTTGTTTCTGAATTTGCGGGTGTGTTTTTGTTCGTGCGGTCAAGTTTTTGGTTTTGTTATCGTGTTGTTGGTTTTGCTGTTGTGTTCCTAAATTTGCTGTTGTGTTTCAGAATCTGCTGTCCTCTTTTTGATTTTTGTTGTTACTGAATTTGCTGGTGTGTTTTTGGTTGTGCGATCATGTTTTTGGATTTGCCGTTGTGTTTTAGGTTTTGCTGTCCTGTTTTTGGTTTTGTTGTGTTTCTGAATTTGCTGTTTTGTTTTTGGTCTTGCTGTCCCGTTTTTGGTTTTGATGTCATGTTGTTGGTTTTGCTGTTGTGTTCATGGATTTGTTGTTGTGTTCCCAAATTTGCTGTTGTGTTTTTGGATTTATTACTGTGTTTTTGGTTTTGTCGTTGTGTTTCTGAATTTTCTGTCCTATTTTTTTTTGTTTTGTTGGTTGTGTTTTCTGATGTACTGTTGTGTTTTTTGTTCTACTGTGCTGTTTTTTTGTTTGTTTTATTGTTGTGTTTCAGAATTTGCTGTTGTGTTTTTGTTTTCACTCTCTGTTTTATGTTTTGAGGTATTTTGTTTTGTTTTTTTTTGTCATGTTTATGATTTTGCTGTTGTGTGTTGCGTTTCTCTTCCTTCTCTGAGTTGCTGTTGTGTTTCTGGTGTGTAAATGTGCTTTGCACTTATGGACCACCATAGACTCAAGATTTTAACTTGCATAAAAATGATCTGTAAACATCTAGACAATTCAGAACCTCCACAGACAGCCCTAGTGAGGAGCATGAATCAAACACACTATCAAGTACTAAGAGGATCTGCAGTACATTACTCAGCTGAGGTAAGTGTATGCGGCACACCAAGAAGGACGACATAAGCTTACATCAATCTATGTACTATAATAGACCTCAAACTTCTGTTCCTGAACATCATAATGACTTCAACAAAAGTGTGTATTTCACAACCTATAATCAATACAGAAATTGACCACATAGCTTTTCTATAAGAGAAGAATTTCACATCTAACAGATGATCTCGTTTCCTCTCACCGTTCTGTTATCTATGCTCCACAAAGCAACCAATACTAGAATAGAGGCTGATGATAAGATTACAGAAGCAATTTAAATCATTCTGCAATGTGGAAAATGTAATCTTCTACAGCGGAGCGCAAACAATGGAGTCAGAAGACCAAGAAGCAGCGACAGTGATGGAGGTGAGAATTTCTCTATTCAGAAATAGAGAGCCAGTCCGTCGGCACACGGCACTACTAAAATGTAGTTTTACTCAGATATAAGAAACAAGAGCATTCACTGTGCATCAATAGGCAGGTCCAGTTGAGGCGCATCTACTGAAAGAAACCATTCTGATTTCATTTCAACAAAGCAGATCACCACAGATTTACTCAACTGACAAATTAGATGGGAATTCACTGATAAAAAAATTGTTTATCTTTATTTAGTCATAGTTAATGTGAGCAAAGAAAAGAAAGAGTGTGTAGAAATGTTCTGAGATCCCATTAACCACCACAATCTCATGTGCTGTCACATACCACGCTGGAAAATAATTTATACCACCCTTTGGTAATTTGTGGTGTTATTGTTCTATTGCAATGCATTTGTGTGATCGCATTGCGCTATTGCACTCCTGTATACCATATTGCATGCCAAAAACATGGTTATTGTACAAATAAATAAATAAATAAATAAAGCTCAGTAAAATGATAAAAAAAAAAAAATGATAAGCTCAGTAAACCCTTGCCAAGGTGAGACGAGTTTGGACTTACAAAAGCAGAGCTAAAGTATTTAGTTAATGAGATTTAATAATTACACCATGAAACTTTTAAGTCACTCCAATTTGCCTTTCAAATGTTCACTGAAGTGGTATTTACCTGTAATTTGTTTCATTTTATTTTATATTTCTTATTGCAAACTCTGGGTTTAATAAACATTAACACATATATGTTTCACTTCTCCACAAGTCACTTCAGGCTAATGTCCTGACTCAACACCTCAAAGAATTCTAGCATGTCATTAAAGCTGTGAGATCTAGAAACCTCCATCTTCTGTGTATTTTAATTTTTAAATGCTACCATCACTCCATCTTAGAGCACAGTCCTTTGAAAGAAGTAAGATCTTTCCGAGGAAACACGGTATGATGAATTAATGATGTATTCATGAACTAATTCACAGTCTCCTTGCTCAGTGAGGACTCCTTTTCCTCTGATAGTCCCAATTCTGTTCTTAATGCACTAGAATTAGTCTCCGTGTATGGCCAATTATGCAGCTACAAGACAAAGTGGAATAACTCTGTCCTTGGCTGAACATTCAGATCACGTCCACAGGGCATGATTTCAATTACCACAGTGTAAAAGTTAAGTCATCGTTTACAGAGAGGAGCGATTTGGCCAGACACTCGACGAGATTGAGCTGAATCTAGTTATCTCTGTGCATTGCAGGAAGGAGCTCATTAAGATTTTCTTCCACGCCTTCATTTGTACCAAGCTCTGAGGCCCTTTGCACCCCATCAGTACATTTTTTTAAATAATTTAAGTGGCTATTGTTTAATATTCATCATTCATTTGTTCCCATTATGCAGAACACTAACACTGGAGTATTTCCACCTGGCATTTTAAAGCAGAAATTCAACCACAATACTGAAGGTATTCACAAAAGATACCAATAACACACTGGTCAATTATTTAAAAATCTAAGATAGATAGCCAGATATACAGAAAGACAGATAGACACATAACCCCCTATTTACATAATTTTCATCTCATGATGAAAAATGAATGCATTTTATTTCATGTATTGCATTATGTACTACATTATTTAATACATTATTAAGTATTACCTATATTGATTTTGTTTTGATAACAAGTAACAAGTGAAATGTGTTTATACACCAAGCACAGTTCATTTTCCATACATACGTGAATAAAATTCAAATTCTGATGTGCAAAAGGAATTTTTTAGGAATAAATTCAGAAAAGCCCCTCAACCTAACCATCTGTAATGCTTTGAGTTGGCTTGTGTGAATTCTTTAAAAAAATTAAACTTATGAGCTTCTTCATTGTCACACCTTGTCAGGTAAAACAGCTTATGAAAAAGATCACGTACTATACATTGAGGTAAGTTCTTGTTTTTCATTTGTGTGTCTTTACATCAGTATGATATATGTTTGGCTATGTAACGTGTCATCATCATAGTTCAACTCAGTGTGCTTTATTACTAGTGAGGACATGCATATGCTCATATTTCCCTCAGCAAGCTCAGTGACTGCACATAATGACCAAATGTCAACAATGAGAATTCCCACTTTAGCAAGGAAGGGTTGTGAGAACGAGCTCGTTAAAACAAGATTGATCAACGGGACTTCTGATGAAGTGGTAAAGGTGTAATTAAAAGCACAGGTGTAAAACATGATGGTGCAATTATGCTTAATTAGGGTTTGTGTGATCGGTATTGTTCCAGATTAATGAACAAACAGAAGCAACATCTCCTTCTCGCTACTCAATATTTTAATATACTATCCATTTATGGTTCAAAAAACAGTATCATGGCTAGCATTACTGATCAAACATTAGACTATGTGGAGGATTATAGAAGACAGAAAAGAGGGAGGAAAGACAAGAATATCAGGTGTGAGTGCCAAAGTGCAGGAACAACTCCCTTTACACTTGACCAACTAATAATTTTTAATTTTTTTACTCAAAGTAAGGTTATAATATAATATACACGATACACTCACTGTCCACTTTAATAGGAACACCTGTACATTCATGCAGTTATCTAATCAGCCAATCATGTAGCAGCACAATGCATAAAATCATGCAGATGCAGGTCAAGAGCTTTAGATAAAACACCAGAATGAAGAAAAAGTGTGATCTCTGTGACTTTAACCGTTGCATGGTTGTTGGTACCAGATGGGCTGGTTTGAGTATTTCATAAACTGCTGATCTCCTGGGATTTTCACACACAACAGTCTCTACAGTTTACACAGAATGGTGTGATAAACAAAATACATCCTGTGTGCGGAGGGTCTGCAGGCTGAAACACCTTGTTGATGAGAGAGGTCACAGGAGAATAACCAGACGGGTCTGAGCTGATAGGAAGTCTATAATAACACAAATAAGCACTCTTTACAACCGTGGTGAGCAGAAAAGCATCTCAGAACAACACAACACATCGAACCTTGAGGTGGATGGGCTACAACAGCAGAAGACCACATCAGGTTCCACTTCTGTCAGTCAAGAACAAGAATCCGAGGCTATCATGGGCACAGAATCACCCAAACTGAACAGTTGAAGACTGGAAAAAGACCATTTTTTTTCTCTAATTTTCAACTGGCCAGTTTGGTGAGTCTTCAACCACACTCCAAAATCTAGTGGAAAGTCTTCCCAGAAGAGTGGAGGTTGTAATAACGGCAAAGGGGGACTAAATCTGATTGGACAGGTGTGCACATACATTTGGACATACAGTGCATTATATTACCCTTTTGATTCAGTGTTAAACGCTGTTCCCTCTAAGCGCACATCTGTAGTCACACTTCTGATGATGCTCCCATGCAGAAAAAAATTAAATCCGCAAAGAACGCTGACACAAAAATGTGTTAGTCAATTGGAGTACCTGACAGATGATTGTAGTTCTGACCAGCCACTAGTAAACCTGACTCAAATTTTTTGAAAGCCCAAACAGGAACGCACATCAAAACTGAGACAGTCACACTGCCACCCAAATTCAGTCCCAACGACAAAAAATGTTTGCTAGCCATAGTGCTTTTAAACTAGCAGAAACTAGCACAATGCTTCTTAGTTTACTGTTAACACATATGACAATCACCCTTTAAACCTTGTTAGCATAGCAGTTTTGCAGAGAGTTGTCTTCCCAGGCTAGCCAGCTAATGTTAACCAGGCAGAGGCAAAGAGTTGGAATCGATGTGGCTCATGGGGAATTTCTGCTCAAATGGCAGAAGGATTTTGATGTTGCTTTAAAGGCAAATGGTGCCAAATCTCTTTGGTTTACTTCTTTAAAGTATTTTTTTAATATTTAGAAATGTTTCAAGTCACTATTTTGGAAAGCATCTTTACTTTACATGGAAGACTTTTGTACAGTGCTATAAACGGTATCACAATTTTTTTTTTTTAATTAATTTTATCGGTCTCAGTTATAAATACTGTATTATGCAATAAGTGTACCGACACTAACAGTATGGCTCTGAGAAGCTCGTTGTGTGCAGCTGAACTCTAGCTTGAGTGTATGTCATCATCCACAGAGCTAGCACTTCTACAACTGATGGTGCTTTGTTCTTTATCTTGAACATGTACTTCTACCAGGACACACACTATACGTCCAGGATTACCTTATAGCAATTACATAAACACTGAAATGTTTTCTACTACACACAATATCTTTGTTCTGCCTTCCCCCCCAGCTTAAGTATTTCACTTGACTAGTAACCATGAAACTATCCATACATATGAATACATGAATGCAAACAAAAAATGTGCACTCAAAAAAAAAAAAAAAAAAAAAAAAAAAAAAGCCACTGATGAACGAGTGTGGATGTTTGTGTTGTCGTCTAAGCCGAGCTGTAGCTGTGAATAGTGCACTCAGTTGGAGGACGGATTAATGAATGTGTGTAGTGCTTGGCCTTGAGACACTGCGGTTCTTCACCGCAGCCTGTGTTCAGACACGCCACACAGAAAAACATTGAGTTCACACTTCTCCTCGAATATCAACTTCAATATCATCATTTCATCAGAGTAATTATGTCGGTAAACTGCAGAGCAGTTTTTTTTTTTCTAGCTTCAGCATGCAGCCTGGATCTCTTTCATTTCATCCATGAACCTTTTTCCTTGAAGCTTAACAATACCAAGAGAGTAATTAATTCAATCTATTTGCTTTCTTACAAAATCACAGCCACTACTTTTTAAGCAACAATGGTAACATTGTTCGCTGACTGGCTCCAAAGCCCCAGGCAGCCTCCCTTAATGCATTCTGACAGAGCTATCATATATCACAATATCTCTGCACGGTTTCAACACAAGGTGAGCTAATAAATCTGAGTGTGCGTTATTTGTACTCGAAACACAATTGGCAATGCTGATGTCATATCCTGTCTTGATCTGCTCTACAAAAAGAAACATCAAAAGCTGTCAGGGCCTGAGTGATCGATACTCGTTGAAGTGCAATGTGTGTGTGTATATGTGTGTGTTTCAGGGTCTGTAGGCAGGTTCGGGCATGGAGCATCGCTTCGGAGAGCTCATTTATTCTGTGCTCTGCAGTTTAGTCCTTCAACATGAAAAGGAAAAAACGGGCTCATAAATATATCTCGCTCTTGAGCAGGGAGATAAATGAGAGATCTTGTGCTTTAATAACTAGCTGTTAGCAGAGCTCACAGAAAATTTGCATTTCTTTTTTTGTTTAATGCTTAAAGTTTTGGCATTACAAAAGCAGTATATTACATATGTAATACCAATTAATTATTATACTAATTGCAGTTATAATATAATACTAATCCCAGTTTTGGGCTGACATTAGACTTCTGTCTAACGAATCAAAAGCACACTTTAAATCACTGAGTAACGTGCATCGAGGCCACTAACACACTCTTACAGATTTATTAGCAGAATGCTGGTGTTGCTCTACAGTCTCATATTTTACTTGTTATAAATGTGCAGATGCTATTAAGGAAATTATTTTTCTATGAATAATTTACCCAACTTGGTTACATCCATTAGGGTTTATTATAGCGACCATTGGAAAAGGCTGTTCACTTCAAAAGCAAGCTATTTTCCAAAACCCGCAATATAAGCACTTTTGTGTGTGTGTGTGTATATATTTTGTTGCTACGTAATTATTAGACAGTAAAAAAAAAAAAAAGTTTGATCTATTTTGACCTTTAGAGTACATATTTTACAGTGTGCTTATGTAAGAACAGTTTTCCAAACCCATTTTTATTTTATTAAAAAAAAAAAAAACTGGCACGGAGCAGTACATAAAGGAAGATTTAAATTAAATCAAGTAGAAATGTCATTCATGTCTTAATACTTGGTTTAAAATTGACCATGATTTTATATATATACATACATATATATATATATATATATATATATATATATATATATATATATATATATATATATATATATATATTATTTTTTCACAGCGATATTCATTTTAAGTCTTCATTACTGGGATTCATTCTAAACAACTGAAAAGCAGGTTTTACTCAAAACTATGCTTTTGGCTCCAAATGTATTTCATTCATTTATTATAACTAATTAGGCTGGATAGTCAGAATAGTCAGAATCTATCCAGTACTGTATCTGTACACAGTAAATGTGATTATACTTGTATTTCTACTGACATTATTCCAACATTTCAACATCGCCACTGCAGGAGTTATGCCATGGGGAATGTTTTCTACGACACTGATGATGAAGACAGCCAATATTTTACTGTAAGCAGTTTTAAACAGCTAAACTGGTAAAATACATCACTGTCAAAGACGAAGCTGTCTTGCATAATATGCGTAAATAACCCTTGCTCGTGGTTGTGAAATGACAGAAACAGGCTTGATGTGTATAACGCTCTCTTGCCAAATTATTAACCTGAAACCTCTTAACACTGCATGAGATACATTTCTAGGTCAATAAATATATAACGATGTTGAAACGCAATGTTTGTTCAGCATTTTGACATTATTAGGTTTTCTCATGACCCCAATGTTGAAGTTGATTAGATCTCGTCTCTTCTTGAGTAACCTAAATATATTAAAGGAATGAATTTTCATTTTTTGTGAATTTTATGGCATTTATTTTTAATAGCCTTAATTTCAAAGAGGTGAATTCAGAGACAGAATATTTAATTAACTAAGATTTTTTTTTCCTATTCAATAAAATTTCATAAACTAATTTTATTAAAAAATGGATAAATTACACATGATTTATTTCATAAATAAAACCTGATGATGTGTGGTGTTAGAGGAAAACAGTCAATGATGGGGTAGTGTAATGTGCCATGACACGACGCTAAGTAACTGTTACCACCATGAAGTTGATTATTTTCCAATAACACAACATCCTGAAGTGTTTAATTTCTTTTATAGAACATCACATGATACAATTTATTCGATTATAGTTGTGTTTAATGTTGCAGAACATCCATGAAACAAGTTAGTTCTCACCAAGTTATCGTTTATTTTATAGCAGCTATAAACACCCTTTCTTTTTCTCTTTTTTAAAGTTGTTACTGAAAAACTGCAACGCTCTTTGTTCTTCCTAAACACTTAGATTTCTTACAGAAAACTTCACATCAATGATGTATTTTTTTTTTACCACTTTATATGAAGCATCTGCCATACAAGTCCCTGTGTTAACTATTACTATAGAAAGGATAATGTATTCGAACAAGCACATTAATATAAATTTTGCAGCCAAATTACTGTCCAGGGCGCGCAGTTATGAAAAAAACTAAATAAAAATAATAATAATCAATACCTTCTGACCAATCAGAATTGAGCATTTAACAGCACTGGGGTATAAATTCTGGCAAATCAAATTTTACTGCACACACAACATCTTTTTCCAAGTTTTCCCTTTGACCACTTACCACAAGTATTTGACAAAAATCAGCAAGTCTTACACACACACACACACACACACGACCATCCGTCTATCTAACCAATTCCATCAATAGCCAGTTTATTTCTGCTCTTTTACTAGCATTGCATCATTTTGGGCAAACATTTACCTGCATCAAACTTATTGAAATGCACCCACAAACATTTTTAAAAGATCCCAAAAAGCTGAGTAAAATCATGATAGCCCCCACACTGCACTAATAAACCAACCCAAAAGGCCAGATATCGGCATTTTCCAGACCAATGAAGGGCCACGAAGGAATAAAACGTCTGCGCATGCAATCAGAGTAAAAGTCAATAAAGCTAAAATGCAAGGGGGAGCCGAAAAAATAAGAACACTCGAAACAAAACTGTGAGACAGAGGAGAAGAAATGGACGACAGGTGCTGTAAATCATGACTATCAGGATTCCCCTGTTTGCCGATTTTATTACTTTAATTGAAGCTATTTAATAATTTCCAAACTATTTTGCCCCGAGCATGCAGCACACATAAATCCCGAATGTGTGTTCACTCATTTAGACTGCACTTAACATTCCAGCAAACCTCTTAATCTTTCATCCTCCCTAACATTCAGCTACTTCATCATGCCCACACACACACACACACACACACACACACACACACACACACACACACACACACAAAGTCCTGCCTATTGGGTTCAATATTTCTATTTCTTTACCTCACATTTACTTTTTCTTAAGGTCGTGCCTTCCTAACTTCTGTCTGCTCAGAGGAAATAAAGCTTCAGTATCGATGTTGTTGTGTGTTTTATTATTCCCAGAGCTGAGGCCTTTGCTACACTCATCACCCTAATCCTTTTGTCAGACCTGGAAATGATCTATCTGTAACTACGTCTCTAAAAAAAAAAAATTTAATGATAATACAAAATTATAGTTTATATGTTATAGTATGTTTAATAATACTTTGTAAGTCACTTTATACGTAGCTTTTGTTGGATCGCTGCCAGAGTGATGAGGCTGATTTTCTCTAGCAAGGCTATATATTTTTCTTTTTTTATGTTAAGCCTAAGCTAACGGTACTGTTCCTTCTGACACACAAATTTCCTAACAAATGAAAATGTTACAATCGTAATCGCTGATGCAAAAACTTGGCACATCTGGTAGGGCGCATGTTCGTTATGTAAGGTTAAAGTGTATATTTGTGTCGTTAAATTCCGGATACGGACCTCTAATCATCCTGTCCTTTATGTCTCCTCCTTTCCTTTTTCCTCTCTCGTATTTCCCCTATTTCTTCCTCCCTGTCAAACCGGTGACAGACTTATTTGCGGGTAGATTGTTTTGTGCCCCCTGGGTAAGGTCACAGGTCGAAGGGTGACAGGTGTGCATGCGTGTTTGACTGACAGGACATATGTATGCTTCCGGGTATCTGTCAGACATAAAGGGGAGAAAAGCAGATTCTAAACACGAGTCTGACATGTACGAATGCTTTAGTACAGATACAGATCAAGATGTTTTCTTTGATAGTGGTTTTTGTATTATAATATCGTTAAATGAATGACTTATCCAGAACCTTTTGTGGAACTAAAGGGTTCTGAAAATGTCACAGTTTCTGGGTTGGGTTTCGAGGACAGTGCTGAGACCATGATCATAATATAAAATAACAAGTAACACAAGTGAGAAATGGTTCAATCATCACAGCACATGGCCAAAGTACAGCAAAGCACTGAAGATTGAAGTGGTGTTATTCTGAAATATTTGTGATTTTTTTTGCACTAAAATGATGTTAGAGTAATATTGTTACAGCTGCATGGCACAATAGATTTCATGCTTTCCACATCTCACTGGAAAACACTCCTGCAACTCGACTTACAAGACAAGGCAGGACACTACAGGTGAATAGTTTTTTTTATTATTATTATTATTATTTCTCCCCTCAAACTTTCAAATTAAATTTTTGCTAGTTTTTTGTAGTGGAACTTTTTCAAAAATGTCCATTTATTTATCCAAATGGGGTTTAATCTAATTAAATATACATTTATATACCTAATACAACCAAAGATCTAGTCTTTTGATGTTAAAATATTTAAAACATTCATTTCAAATTGAAGACTCTCTCAAGACAAATATTTTTACAGAAACATTTGTTTAATCAATCATTTCTTTACTGTTTTACCGAGAAAATATCATTAACTGTTATAACATTCTTTTTTCATTACCTCATAAATCCAGATCAATCAAACAATCGACATCAATTGGGAAATTCCTCTGTAATAAGCTCCTAAATAGGGATGGGAATGGGCATGTACAGTTTCTTGAAGACAGATCATGTAGAAACACTTGGTTCTGAACAATGAAAAACACACTCTAAGAAAAACGATTATTAAAAAAATACAATGTGATTTCCACTGTAGAGTGTGGTTTGTGTGGTTTATACAGTTTGTCAAAGCTTTTCGAAGAGATATGACATCACATGATTATGCCAAATGGGGAAGAGCTCACCTTTAAGTGAAAGAATCCAGTGAATTAATTTATTTTTCTGTTGAGTTCTGATATTTTTCTTACTACACTTCAAGTAAAGACATGTAGTGCATTAACAGTGTTAGTTCATTACACTTTGTTGGTCAAACTGCATTGCCTCTGAATAAAGCACTCGTCAGTATTCACTTGACAGCTCAACTTTAAAATTTAAGTGTAAACAATTGATCTAAAAAGTTTAGTCATCCGGTTTCCTTTAATAGTTACTGGTCTACAGAAGCTAGAACTGAAATCACGTCTCAGCCCTGGTTCCTCTGGTGACAACATGCCTATGTTTAACTAAAAATGTTGGAGTTCAAAAGGATCCTGTGGCTGAATTTTTTTAAATAATTGGTGGAAATGTGCCTTAAGAAATTTCTAGAACGAGGAAGAAACATTTCACCTGATGCCTGTCCTTCCAGCAATGATTCCTCTCCATGAATGAAATTGTATTGATAACTTAAGCATTAGGGCACAGTGGCTTAGTGGTTGGCACACGGAGTTTGCATCTTCTCCCCTCTGGGTTAATCTGGTTTCTTCCCCCAGTCCGATAATAACATGCACTGTAGGCTGATTGGCATATCTATATGGTCTGTAGTGTGAGAATGGGTGTGTGAGTGTGCGCGATTGTGCCCTGCGATGGGTTGGCACCCCGTCCAGGGTGTCCCCTGTCTTGTGCCCCCAGTCCCCTGGGATAGTCTCCAAAGATGATATCTCCCTTAAATGAGGGATTAAATGAGAAGACGTATTGGTGGTTAAGCCTGGTCCTATTGCTCCTCTCTGCTGAGAGATGTCATGCATGGTGGTGGAAATATCCCCACGACCCTGTGTAGGATAAGCAGTACAGAAAATGTATGGATGGATGGAACTTAAGCATTAAAGGAGAGGGCCAAAGCAATCTAAAAAACTCACTGGCACAAAATAGACTGCTGCATGTGCGAGTATGTGATCTAAGAGCGCTCTGACATGGGCTTTCAGCACTGCTGCCCTTCCTCCTGTCTTTCAACATGTTGCCGAGAGCTCTCGTCAGCTCAGGCCCACTAACGAGCCACGTCATGTCTTAAATAAGCAGCGGTGCCTGTTAGCACCCCACCCCCCCCATACAGATAAAGAGAAGAGAACTCCCTTAAACGAGGGATTAAACGAGAAGTAGTACTAATGGTTAAGCCTGGTGCTCCTCTCTGTCTCTGGACACCATTAACAACTTTTTTTTATTTTTATTATTATTATATCTTCTGCCACTGGTCCTCTCTTTTAATATTCTGAGGAAAAATAGTTGTCACACTCAGACACAGAGACAGACAGAGAGCCATAAATGATAACAAGGGTTGGAGTAAGTGCTACAAATCAAAGTTGAAGAACAGTGATATATATTTATGTACGGCTCAGACCCCTAACATAACAGAAGCTAGGACCGTTCATATGCTCGCCAAGTGTTCCCACCAAATGACGTTATTATGCAAGAAGGAGTTTTCTCAAAGTTATTGAATGATCAGTAGTGATAGACAGAAGAGGTACCCAAATTTCAAACAAAAAAGAGAAAGATTTTAAAACGAAACCAGGAATTTGGTGGTAAAACATGTGGCACTGATACAACTTTCTCAGACTAAACTACTGATTGTTTCAACCAAACAGCGATGTTCGTTTACAACAAAAGCAGGAATTGGGCTTGTTCTGTGTCTGAACGTCAAGTGACATCCTACTCTATGTAGGGCACTAAGACGGTTGTATATCTCTATTATGTTACACCCTACATAGGGATTTCACCTAACTTCAAGATATAGGGTTTTATATAACTTGCCCAACATGAAACAGATTTAGTGTCACTAACCTGAAGTTGATTCTTTTCCACTACAGCATGTCCTGTAGTGTTTTATTCCTCTTATCCTACAGCGATATTCCAATGATTGCAATTTTTTAACACAAAAGGCATTTTGTGCTTTTTTTTTGTTTTTTTTTACCATTTATGGTTACATTTAGTGTTGTCGAATGTCCATGAGACAAGTCAGTTCCTGTTATTATAAGGTTATAGCAACTATAAACAGTTGTTATCTGAGCAGTCTCTCTTTTTTTCCTTTTCTTTTTCCCCTTGGAGGAAAACTTACTGACTATTACAAAGCACTGACACTGGAGACTCCTTCCATAAATATTAAATAAATGTCTCCTTAGAGAATGCGCCAGCATATCATTTTTCTTCGTTAAAAAAAAAAACACATTTTAATACAGGTCTTAGACAACATGGATCATCCACCATGTAAGTCCCTGTGAATGAGTTGTTCTTAAGTAATTCCACTTTTACCACAGCAATGTGCCAATGAGTACAATGTTTAATTCATTAACGCATGAATCATCGCACATCTTAATGTTTTGTAGTTAGATTTAATGTTGTGGATTGTCTGAGAACAAGTTAGTTCCTGTTTACATTTAGGTTACAACCACTATAAACAAGTCATTCCCTCACCAACCTCTCACTCTCTGTCTGTGTCTCTCTCTCTCTCTCTCTCTCTTAATGCAGCATGTCATTTTACCGAGAAACCGGAAACCATATACTCCTCTGTCCTTAACATTTTCCTGTGCTGATAAACTTTGCAAAGCACTGTGACGGTTAGAATGTTCTTACTTTCCAAGACAAACTCCCCCACATCAATGATTATGCACTTTACTTTCTTAAACAACACATTTTTAAAATCAGTTTATTATTCGTCTTTGATTATGTACTGTAGCACATCTGCTATACAAGTCCCTGTGAATGAGTGGTTTCTATAGAAACAATAACACATTAGAACGAGCGCATTAATGTTAACCCATCGTTCATGTTACATCCGGAGCTACTTTCCAAGCTGTGTTTTAATATGAAAATAATGCACACTGTCTGATCAGATTCCAGTATTCAAAAGAAACAATAATGTGTTATAAAGAAACGATAATGTGTTAGAACGAGTGCATTCATGACCTTTGAACTGTCTCCCAGCCGGCACTGAGCTGCTGTTATACAGTAGAATATTAAATCAACACCTTTTGTCCAATCAGATTGGAGAATTCAACAGGACTGTGGTATAAAATGCTACATCCAAAAGGAAAAAAAAAAGACATTTGAAAAGAGAAAGAAACTTGAGCAGACACTGCACTACTGAAGATTGCTGTGGTGGTAGAAAAGTGCTTCCAGCCAGAGACATTAATCAGGACATTTTTGTGACTGCAATGTGACTAATCAAAGGTCTGCACTATTTTTAGCTTCTCTCATACGTCCCGACTCGGCTCCCAAGATACCTAGGCAAGAAGGGCAACCAAACTCGGGCACTTAAGTATGGCACGTCATGCATGGTGGTGGAAATAGCAAGAACATGCAAGAACACGGTTAATTTGCTAAGCCAAGCTGTGCCGCCCCACTTTACAAGAGAAACACACACCTAGAGGGATGGAACACACACTTAGAAGGAGTGTCTTCTGACTTCTCACCATCTTTATTTTTAATCATCCCCCCCATGCATATTTAATATTAACACCAGTGGTTGCTCTTGCTTGACATTTAGAGATTAAAGACAAGAACGCAGGAGCCTCTCAAGGAAAGAGTCAGCCGCGTCCATTTTCTCAGTTTGGGAGTTGATGTGTGAGGTTCTTTCATGGGATAACACGACACTGAGTCACACATGGCTTCGTCAGGAAGCCGGTCTGACTTGCTCTATTTTTAGCCACTGTTTTGCCAAAATGGAGGCTGTACGTATCTTTTACAGAAACATTAGGCCGCACCTATATTTTGCCAAAGACAGAAAGACTTCTGATGGTACGTCTTAGAAGATTAAGACAATGTCATTGTTTTCTGTCACACACAGAGAATGGGACATTACAGTAAAAAAAAAAAAATGCCCAAAGAACCACCATGCCTGCTATCTTAGCAAAACCAAATCATACCAAAAAATTGGGAAGGAATATTTTAAATAAATAAATAAATAAATAAATAAATAAATAAATAAATATTGGATAAAATAATTAATCTCCAAGATACCAACCAGGTCATACATGTATTAAAGAAGCAGCCATAATCTCCATTTATCACATCTTCACACATCACAATTTCAATATATTTCCCTGTACTGAGTTTTACGCTAAACTCATTTACAATGGAAGTCTAAGGGCACTTGTTGGACCAAGTATAAAGTTTTTTTGTAGAATGTGTATATGAATTATGTAAATGAAGTTCTAATTTAGGTTCTGAAACTATATTATTCATCCTTACTTTTTCAGAGAGAAGAATTTGGGATTATGACCTACTTACACAGACATCCAAGTATGGACCTATGTCTTTTTCAGGCACGGATACCAGAAAACCTATAAGAAAATATGTAGGTTACAAGAAACATCCAGTTTATGGTTGAAGTCATCTCAGTTGACAATATCTCAAAGGCTGCATTTAGCATTGCACAGAATTTAGTATAGAATTAATGAATACACAAAAGGTGGTTAAGCAGCATGCATCCTAGTGGCATGAGTACACTGAGGACATTGTAATGATTTACTGATATTTTTAAATTAATTTACTTTCAATCTATAATTTGGGTAAAAGCCATACTATGTTGTCTATATCGCAATATCATTGAAAATAAAGGGATAAAAAGAATTAGAAACCATGCTGAACATGTGACTTGTGGAATATATACACACACAAGGGTGATTGTGTTCAGGGTTGAGTAAAAATGTACATTTTTTTCATAATCTATAATGATTCCAGGATGAGTCATGGAAATGGATGTTTCAAGTATGAGATAATTAAACGGATTCATTCATTAATGGAAGAATAATAAGATTTCTGAAGTACTGTAATGATTAGATTAGAGATAAGGTAAATTGTAGTTATAGTGGCCTGGGACAAGAATATTTCGGGTTAAATCTGAAACATGCATACAGGGTGTTGTAAAGGACACTTTTTTTAGTATGTTTAAAATGTCCTTTGTGTTTATTTACTTTACATACATATTTGAAATGTCAGTGGGACACAATTGGGATCTCAATACTAACATAACTTCAAGAGCTTGTCTTTTGCACACTTTCAAATCTTCAGTTTCTTATGATTTTTGAAAACTCATCAATGATCCCAAAACATCAATCATAACCGGTTCTCTGGGAAATGTTTCTGCCACCTTTGACCTTTTGACCCCAATCTGCCACCACACAGCTAAGATGGGGAGGAGAAGAAAGGGTCCGGCACTCACATAAATATTTAGCATGAGATTCTATGGACTGACACAAACTACTCAAATAATCACCCATCCATCACCTAACCTCTCTCTCTGCTTGTCATAGTGACATGGCTAGAGGAGAGAGAGGGAGAGAGAGAGAGGAAAAACACTCTTCCTGACAGATAGATAAACACTGCATGTTATCTGACCCAGAAGCTCATGGGAACGGCGCTTACCGAGTGACACCCAGACTGAAAACTGGAAAAGACATCACACCGTCTCTAAATTTGAAATGAAAGTATTTCTCTTTCCTCCCCATTCACTCCTGCATAGACAAGGGTGCGATCCAATTAATATTAAAACCCACAATAACATTTGCAACCTCATGGAGCGAGGGGGAGAAATAGGGATGCAAGATGTGTGTGGTGGGAAAAATGGAGATATATGGAAAGATGATGGGACTGAGGTGTGAAAAAACGAAGTAGAGAGGTGCAAGTTGCTGATTTCTTATGCCACCATTTCCATCAGAAAGACAGAAGGTGCAGAAGTGTGAAGGCTCAGGTACATTCCAACCTTCGCATGCGGAAGCACCATTCACACCCGCATGAAAAAACAAATAAATAAAATAAAATACTTAGAGTACACTTTTGTCACTTTCCTATATGGACTTTGCAAGTCGGGATTTTATTCTGTGGATTACAGCTTTCCTGGGAACATCTTGAAAAGCTGAGCTTTCAGCAAACCTGTAACTAAATAGAGCACGGGAGAGGAGAGATAAGAGGACAAAAAAAGAGAAGTAAAAGAAGTGAAGTGGTGTGAGGCTTTAATAAAGTGTATTCATTCTTCATCTCCAAGTGCATAGTCACCACCTTAAGAAAAGTGCATTTTTTTCCTCTCACCCCAAAAAATTAAAGTCAATGCTCACTGATTTATTTGACTTCTTTGCATTTGAGTGTTTTTTAGATCTGGACATCTGAATACTGAGCAAATTTTTTTAAGGTTGCCAGTTCAACTTGCAGAACTGCCACACAGGACACAGGACCCTTAACCCTGAACCCTGGATTATGATTCACTCGGTGGCGATACGCTGGTTGAAGCTGAACACACAGCATCAACCGTCACTTCGATATTTCCCTCTTTCTCTTATCGGTCATCTAAAATGGACCCTGGATCAGTCTGGCCCCCCGGCCCCAACGCAGCACTTCAGAGGTCAAAGGTGAACATGCTTCCCGAAATGCAACCCTAACCGCCAACACTGTCATGTAACTCTATAAGCCTGTTTCTGTGCACTGGCCTCTGGATAATCAAACACGGGCCGCATAATGCATTTGTGACTATTTATCCAAGCAAGAGTAAATACACACGGCAGGCATTGTGTGTGTTGCTGTGGGGAATGCATGTGGGTTTTTTGTGTGTCAGAGTGAAACAGGGAACGAATCAGGTTCCTTTTCTAATAAATAAGTTGCTCAGTAGGAACATTTGCTGCCCAGGGATGTGGAGAGAACCATGTGACCTTCCCGAGAAGTGCTAGGAAAATATCACTCTCACACACACACACACACACACACACACACACACACACACACACACACGCAGGGAGGGACAGGGGACATCGTGATGCAAGTGACACAACATACACCAACAAATTATCAGGATATAACAGACTTGGGAAGGGAAAAAAGCATTTGTGGAGTTATGAATAGATCACTGAACAGACATCTATGCTTTGTAAAAGGTAAATAAAGACTACACGGCATATATGACAGGAAAGATATTAATTTTCTTGCAGGTTGATAATATCATTCAGCCTCATGACTCTATACATATGCTATTTCATGAAAGACTCCTGCCGATACAGCTGAGATTTGCCTTAGGGACATATTTTTGTAGGCTTCAGGAAGCTCATCAGATGACAACACGACACTCAAAGCTCCTCCAAAGGCTGAATAATTTCTAGCCAAGAAGAAGCCTTTGAAAACTCTGAAATTAAAAGAATTATGTATTTATATCTCAAGGATGAAGAAATAGATCTGACACACAGAGAACTGATGTTATCTGTACCCGAGATTTGCACAGTTACAGTAATATAGTTTAGGTAGATTGAATTTAGATATATTGGGACTGTTTTTCAAATTTTCAGGTTGTCTAAGCTTTCCTGCCATTATGAAAGCAAAATGACTATCTACATTATATGGCCAAAAGTTTGTGAACACATGACCATCACATCTAAATGTGGCTCTTCCCCAAACTGTTGCCACAAAGTCTGAAGTACACAATTGTATAGAATGTCTTTGTATGCTGTAGCTTTACAATTTCCCTTCACTGGAACTAAGAGGCTGAAACCTGTTCCAGCATGACAGTGCTCTTGTGCACAAAGCGAGCTCCATGAAGACATGGTGTGTGAAGGTTGGAGTGGAAGAACTCGAGTGTCCTGCACAGAGCCCTGACCTCAACCCCACTGAACACCTTTGGGATGAACTGGAACACCGACTGAACCCCAGACCTCCTCACCAACATCAGTACCTGATCTCACTAATGCTCTTGTAGCTGAATGATCACAAATCCCCACAGCCACGCTCCAACATCTAGTGGAAAGCCTTCCCAGAAGAGTGGAGCTTATTATAACAGCAAAGAGGGAATAAATCTGGAATGAGATGTTCAACAAACACATATGGGCGTGATGGTCAGGTGTGCACAAACTTTTGGCCATGTAGGGTACATGTGAAGAAAAAAATGTTTCTATCTGACTGACTGACTGACTGAAAGTCATTCTAAAGACATATTTAACAGTTTGGGTTTTGGGATTGGCACTTTGGGTTTTTATTGGTTTGGGCATTTACTGCATGTTTAAAATGTTATTTATTTGTAGCTAACTCATTCATGACATTAATAAATCAAATTTTAATAACAGGACTTCTCCAAATCAATCAACATACTCCAATATTGTATGAACACTGTAAACTCAGTAATATTGACTACACTGACTAATATGCAACAATAACAGGGTGTAGAAAATCGTTAATATTTTCCGAAGTCATAACCAATCTATATCAGTAGGTTAAATAAGAGTCACAGCAGAAAACCACGATTACGAGATAAGTAAAATTTATCATGTTTTCTCTTGCAGCAGCAGCATGACACATGATTTTACCAAAAAAAAAAAAAAGAAACATCCATATCAATCTCTAAAAATATATATGAACACAGTACACTAAGTAAATATTGCATACTCAGTAGTCCTAAGTAACATTCAACATTTCCATGTCTACCTTATTTCTCTGCTTCATAAAATGTTTCATAAAAACACCAATTAATGCACATAAAGTCCATCAGTGCATCAATTAACCATAGTTGTGGGGCATTTCATGCATCCATTCATGAATTTATTAGATCCTTTCCCTTTTCCACTCCCCATGTGTTGTATATTAAGACTGTACCAATTTGCCTAAGCCACACTGTCCCAAATTAACATGAAAAATGATTAAATTATAAATATATGTACATGATTTGAACTAAATTTATGCTTATTTTGTTACATCTTGACGCATCATAAATATGTGGAATGTATACGTCATGACAGCGTTATAAATTTATGAAAGAGCCAGAGCATATGTCATTTTTTTCTACCTTAATATTTTCAGGTCAACTTCTTGTTTGATATTTACAACACCCCCTTAAATGATCTCCATCAAGACGCTCTACTACAAAGTCAGTTTTGACAGACACTTATCAGCCCAGAAAATAATTGCTTCCAATTTCCCTGATGTCCCCTTCACCCTCCAGGTTTAAATCAGCAGCCAATTCAGAAGTTTTGACCTTTATTTTTTTATTATTCAGTGATGGATATGAAGTTTTTTCTGTGCACTGTGTATCAGTTCATAATGTTCAGCAAAGGCAGGCTTGCTGTTTCATTGTTCAGCAGCTACACTAGTGCCCTGTTCAAAATAATGCATGTTTTGGTTTCTATGTGCACAAGGACCATTTATTGCTTGTATATGCGTGTGGGTGAAAATGGTTTTCTTTAATATCTCTGGAGGAAGGGAAAATTCTACAGACATACTGTGAGGAGAAAATAGGCATGTTATAAACTTGCTGAACTTGTGTTTTTTTTTATCTTAACTCCAATTGTTATATTTAATGTTCAAATAGAAATGTACAAATTCTGCCAACATAAAGTTCCTTATGTTGCACAAACTTGTTTTTGTTTTTTTTTTGTTTTTTTTTTTTTTTTACTTCTGATCGAGCAACAAAATTATGTTTTAATGCCACTACTTTATAATTGGCCTACTTTTCAGAGTTTTGTGAAAATTAACTAGGACGCAGATAAGTCATATTTCAAGACATTTGTCTGTATTTTTAAAAATGTCGTACCAGGGGAGTGCTCCTTCTGGGTTGTAGCGGCTTGCATCACCCTGTTGCTAGCTGTATATTTGGCAGTTTAAGTACTAACTTGGGCCTTGTTTGCTGAATGTGTCACAACGGATATGTTTGCGCAGGTATGTTGCTCCTCTGTGGGTTCACTCAGCACTGTTTCAAGCATCGTGCACCAAATATCACCCAATTACATGTTAACTCTAAGATAACCTTTCTAAAATTTCAAGGTTAACAGCATACCTACCACAGATTTTCAGGTACACAATAATGCAAGGCTTTAGATTGGGCGTCAAACTCATTTTTGTCCAATCTTCCAATGTCACGTGGCCGGACTGGCATGTATACCTGTACACTGGCAACAATGCAAAGCATGAAATTATGGATGATGCAGGTCAAGAGCTTCATTTACTGTTCAAATGAACCATCAGAATGGGGGAAAAATTGTGATCTCAGGAACTTTGATTGTAGCATGGTTGTTAGTGCCAGATGGGCTGGTTTGGGTATTTCAGGAGCCGCTGATCTCCTGGGATTTTCACACAGAGAAGGCTCTTGAGTTTACACAGAATAATGTAGAAAGACAAAAAACATCCAGCGAGCAGCAGCAGAAATGCTTGATGATGAGCGAGGTCAGAGGAGAATGACCAGAGCTTGCAAGAAAGCTACAGTAACTGAAATAACCACTTTTTACAACGGCGGGGAGCAGAAAAGCATCTCCTAATGCAACTCATGCCAAACCTTGAGGTGGAAGGACTACAAAAGCTGATCGCATGGGATTTTGCTCCTGTCAGCCAAGACCATGGGCACAGGTTCAACTGAAGACTTTAACAAGACCAGGCGATGTTTTTTTTTTTTTTCCCTCTCTCAACCTTCAACTGTCCAATTTTGGTGAGCCTGTGTCCACTGTAGCATCACGGTACTGTTCTTGGCTGACAGGAGAACAACCTGAGGTGTCTTCTATTCTTTTGCAAAGAAATATGTTTACAGCATCAAAATTTTATCTTGCTAATATATACAATTACCATCATAATCGTGGGCCATATGCCTGATACCCCTGTGTTAGATGGTTTCTTTCACAGTGTTGATCCAAGAGCCATTTCATTTCGTAGGAATTGTTTCACCGTCCCATCCGTAAAAGTCATGTTTCCTATCCTTAAAAGTCATGTGACTTTAACCAATTCCCCTACTGTTCCCCTAGTCAAAGGAGGAAATGGAAAAAAAAAATAGGAAGGAAATGAAAAAAAAAAAAAAAAAAAACACAGGTCTTTTCATCAATCAGGGAAGCTAAGCCATTTTGCCATTGTCTTCAGCCAGATTTAAGTCTGCTTTGTCCTCACTTAATGCTCATCCTGGCCAGACTGAAGGATTTTTCTCCAACGAGATGTTCCATTTATAGCAGGCCTCAGAGACTAAGGGCGAGTAACTGCTACGCCTGTGCTTCATTCATCACTTCAGTTTGCAGAACAAAGTTAGTACGTTCAACTCTTCCAAACCGAGCTGGGTGGTAATGGCAGTAAAGATCTTCACTGGAACAGGGTGTCATCTTAAACAACACCCACGACATCACAAAACCTATCAGGCGTGAGATGATGATGAATGCAGCTCCAACTTTTATGCCCTGGTGCAACTTGGGAATGCAGTAATAGACCTTTTGGCTGGAGATCCTACATTGTGGTTCTTCTGCTGTTAAATGGAGCCAATCATAATCACAGAATGGGGTATTTTTTGACTGAAAAGAGATACCACAAAGTAGTTTAGAGACAGTGACCCATCAAGTCTGAGCTAATCCTTTATTTTGTGGTAATAATCCTCAGTAATGTACCCGAGTGGGTGGTGAGCTTCTCCAGTGTCTGGCGTAGGAGAACTGGTATATTGTATGTTTGGTGAAATAAGTATATTGTGACAATTAAAGCAAGCATATTCTCTTAAAAAAATGATACTGTATCCATATCATGTTTTACCAAAGAGGAAAGCTAGTAAATACAAGAATATCAAGAGAATATGCTTGAAGAGATTAGACTTCCAGAATAGATTTCCATGTGTTTTTTCCATACTGCCAGACTTCTGTCTTCACAGTCAAGGCTATTTAGCAAATTTCTGTCCTCAATTCAGCCATGCTTAGCTTCCGAAAACAGCAGTGTTGAGTGTTTGTAGCAAAACTCCTACGATAATGGCTGGCAGATGGATGACAGAATGGTAGGTTTTAATGCACTGCATTGGCGTTTTGCTGAGAAATAGTTTATCATGGTCTTCACAGCATGGAAAACACGATGGGATTCAATTCTAACCATTTCAAATTGATACTACTAGCAGAATTGGCAGCAGTTCTGCTCAATACATCAAGCAAACGAACGAATAGCATTCTACAGTGATTTATCAATAATGATGGATAAGACTTGTTTACTGCACTGCCTTTTCTTGCGGGTGCTTAACCACAAATAGCAAAAATCCATTTGCTGCCATCACTTTTTACATTTTGCAGTCAGTGAGCAGAGCAATCCCAATTTATTAGGACATGGCCTCTAATGGTAACACACAAACACACACAGACACACACACTTCATGCTCGGGTGCAGTGTTCAGGTTGTTTCAGAAAGCTGCACTGCAGAGCTGAAAATTAATATGCTCCTTTGAGAGACTGACAGGCCCCAATCTTACATGAACAGAAGCGCGAGAGGAGTCGTTCTACCTGCATTTTCAGCTTGTTTTTCCTCCTCTCTCCCATACACTTTCATAGACATCTAATTAGAGTGTTTTTTTCCCCTTCACTGCTGAGGAACCATTATTGCCGCCTACTCCAACTATAAAACCGAGCAATTCGGGCTTTTTAGAGACACTCAATCCCTACACCAGCTTTCTTGGCTCTCCTGATTTCCTGTAGCTCAATTGTTTGCGGTATAGCTTTGTAGGCATGGACTTAACCGTAAAATTCACTTTTACCTCATACTGCATAACGCTTATTTGAACGCCCAGACCTGACCCATGAAGATCTCTCCACCAGATGTGTGCGGAATTGATTCAGCAAGCTAATCAGAAATCATTTGCATAAAGCACATGCGTAATAACAAGCCTAAAACAGGCAGTAGAAAGAACTGTACAGACAGTTACTCATCAAGACTCACCTAATCCTTTAATTACTGGTATCGATACTCAGCCATTTGCCAGCGTGAGTGGCAAGAGATTTTCTCAAGCTTAAGGAACTCTACAATCTATATTCAGTAACGTCTGCCTTCTAAACCTCTTCCCCCTTAACAGACTGGTTCATCCAAACATTTCCCAAAATATTCATGTATTTTGCACTCACCTGTGTGTTGAGATTCGGTTTTATACTTACAGTGGATCTAAAAAGTCCACACACCCCTGTAAAAATGACAGGGTTTTGTATAAAATAATGAAATGAAATTAAATAATGTCAGATCTTTTTCCACCTTTAATGTGATATAGCAACCAACAAAAGCAAACAAACATTTTAGGTGGGAAAAAAAAGAGAAAAAACTTACAATAGCCTGGTTGCACAAGTGTGCACACCTTCTTATAATAGAGCATGTGACTGTGCTCAGAATTAACCAATCACACTCTAACTCGTGTTCAAATGGAATTATCACATGCCACTCATCATTTACCCCAAAATAAAGATCAGTTATTTCTGTAGGCTATTCTTGATGACATCTTGGTTTCATCTGACTGCTAAAGCCATGGTCTAAAAAGAGTTTACCAAGCATGTGCAATGTGATCTCATTGTCAAAAGGTGTTGATCAGGACAGTAGGATTTAAAAAAAAAATTCAAAAACATTAGATATACCATGGAATACTGTGAAGGCCATCACCAACAAGTGGAGAACATGGAGCACCACAACGATATTACTAAGAACAAGACGTCCCTCCAAAATTGATGAAACACATAATTCAAAAGATGTTTGGTGTAAAAACAAGCCAGCTTTTCACCCATAGAAGATCATATCCACAGTGAAGCATGGTGCTATGGGACTGCTTCTCTTCAGCTGAGACTGGGGCTCTAGTCAATACAGAGGGATCATGGATACTTCCAAATACCAATCTATTTTGGCACAAAATCTGCAGGCCTTTACTAGACATCTGAAGAAAAAATTCACCTTCCAGCACGGTAATGACCCATAGCACAAATCCAATTCAGCAAAGGAATGACTTCAGAAGATGATGATCAACTTTTGGAATGGCCCAGTCAGAGTCCAGATCTAAATCAAAATCAAAAAATCTGTGGATTGAATTGAAGAGGGCTGTGCACAGGAGATCCCTGGGCAATCTGTTAGATCTGGAGCAGTTTTGCAAGGAAGAGTGGAATAAAATTGTCAAATCAAGATATGCGAAGTCAGAGTTAGTAGACGTTGTTGTATTACAAGCAAAAGGTGCTTCGGCAAAGTATTAGTTAAGGGGAGTGCACACTTACGCAACCAGGTTAATGTACGTTTTTTCTTTTCCCCCTAAAATATTTCTAGTTGTTTTTCACTTGAAATTTGTTGGGTGCTATATCACATTAAAGGTGGGAAAAGATCTGACATGATTTATCTTGGTTTTATTTTTTACATCACACAAACCCTGCAATTTTAACAGGGGTGTGTAGACTTTTTTTATCCACTGTACATGCTACTGATAATGTGTTCTAAATAGATATAAATATAGATATGAGAAAGTGCATGTATTTTTAATGTTATTCATGTTGTTCATGTCATAATTTAGAACCAAACCAGCTAAAGTTGTTATGAAATAGCCTGTTCAGGCACAAACACACACACACATATATATATATATATATATATATATATATATATATATATATATATATATATATATATATATATATATATATATATATATATATACATATATGTATATATATATATATATATATATATATATATATATATATACACATCAACAACAACAAAAACAAAAGAAAATTCTAACTTAGGCCACATGTCATTGCATTACACCCCTATTACACACATAGGTATGTCAAAAGAAAGACAGAAACAAGACAGAAAAAGAGACAGAGACCAGTTCATTATCCCCCGTTCCCCTACCATTGCTTTTATTTGGAGTTTTGGGCAAATCACACTCATAACTATATAATTTATGTAAACACACCAAGAGTTCATTTCTTGTAGGTAGAGAAAGAAGCAAGATGTACATGCAAGCTGGAGAAAAGAAGTCAGAGTACATAATTTAAAGCTACTTTAGGCACATAACTGAAACAGCAGAACAATAACAAACTGATTGTAGAGATTTCTACGTTTCTACATCGGTTCGTCGGTCCCAACCTGCGTCTCTGCATTTGTTCTCAATTGAGTATTGTTCATGGCAGCGTGCAGCAGTCGGCTAGAAAAATACCGACCACCTACCGTTCACCTGGAAGACTGTAATAACGGTATAAAAAATTATTACCAGAATGTTCCAGACAGAAAAATTTACCGGAGGATTGTTAATAGAAAAAGGGCATCCAGCCAAGACAAATTAGAGGGGGAGTCTACTCTTGTGTCTGTCTCTAGTTGGTATTGTGTGCTGTACCCTGTAATTAGAAAGAAGAACAAGAGAGAGACTGTGTTGGTATGGCACACCATAGATCTACCTCACAGTCCCACATTCACCATGTAAAACAAGGCAATCGAAGTACTTGAGCTTGAAATAGGGGAAAAGACGATGATGAGCGTATTCCTTGGGGTTAATCTGCTGTTGTGAATAGTGATCGTCTAATCTCAAGCCTGACATCAGGAAACAGCAAGCAAGCCCAGATTGACGCAAAAAGGTTCTGTGCAACTCTAGCGGTGGCAGAGTGTCTAAAACTGCCACGAACAAAGTAATAACTCAACAAAATGGTTCTTCTGGAGCTTTGTGGTGTCCTCTGTGTCCTGGTAGGCCAGAAGTTGAACCATCTATCAGGTCGGATTCAGGTCTCATTCAGGGTTTCTCCACGATGGATTTTTTTCCTTCTATTCTAATATTTATATTCTTAAGTGAGGTCAACAATTCGAGGGCATTCAGATTCACCACCAGGTTTTCCCTTTTACAGCTTCCAGATTTCTGTAGCGCTGTCATCACTTCTTTCTACTTCAACTCTCACTCAGTGAGTGTATGTGTGTTTGGATGCGGGAGCATTCAGAGTGCCTTTGTGGACGTGGACAAGAGTGTTATTGTACCGTGTAAAACACCTTGACACACTTAAACACACACCTTCAGATCAGGACTTGTAAATCAACCATTGCAGTTTTACAGAAGTACGGGTAGAAACCAATAATCATTCCTTTGACACTACATGTCTTATCAGGTCAATACAAATCAGTTTAGGCATTTCTCAACTGTTTGCATAACAAAGATAGCGATCTTTTTTTTTCCCCTGTCAGCTGAACTCAAACTAGCCTGTCCAGAAAGAAGTGAGAGGTCTCAAGTTGTTTTTGTATAGAGAAAGAATGACCAGATCAAATCCATATGAGCAAATCTCAATAAATTAATAACATTTATTACTCAGGACCATTGTTTCAGATTACTGAAGTATCCACTTCCTGACTTCCTGCTTATTTATTTACAAGACCCTGATACATTTATTCCACGGAGCTGAACCCAATACCAAGTCACGGAAAATTCCTTTTAACAAATGATCCTAATTGCGTGAAAAGCTAACAAGCTCTAACGATATGTTTTTAGAACAAAACGACATGAACATGTTTTCTGTGCTTGGGTCAATGTCTCGGTCAACATTATTTTATGCAATAAGGAAGTTAAATAATTAAATAAATGAAACGGTTTAGCAATCAGTTTGTAATCTTAAGATACTCCAAATGCTATTATCCAACTTCTCAAATCAATAAATTATTCTATCCGTTCTTTTCTTTTTTGCCGTCATAAAGGCAGTAATAAGTGTGTTGTGCCATCGTGTTAATGTCACTACACATTGTGTTCACACAGTCACTACTGATTAGCACAGTGTCTAGCTTCTGTCGTTACGAGCTCGCCGAAGCTAGTGATAACCTTCCTACAGCCGCCAGATAACCTCCGCAAAACACACAGCTGCTAGCTATTCGGGAGTCAAAGGTCGGCCCTTCTGTCCGCGGAAAGTGACAGACAATCGTGACGGGTTTCCCCCATTGTTCATGAAGAAACTCAGAGACCAAGAGTCCTTTTCCTTTGGAAACATCTCCTGACAGGAGGGGAGGGGAAAGGTCGAAATGTCAAAGCAAGGATCGTCACCAGCCTTGTCGGAATGAGCTTTTAATGATGAGACGGCAGAGCTTTTGTTTTTACTAGCAGTCGTGGAAAAATGACATTCCCACACACTCCAAACACAAAGGTCCATAAAGCCGTGCCAGTCTGCAGCCTTCACTGTGCTGTAAGTGTTGGGCGTGTGCTTTAACTAAAACGTCTTAATTCCAGATATTTTTCTCTACTAACCTCTATAGTCTCTGTAATTAAACTCGCTCTAACTATACACCCCTAAACGTGTCTATTTAAATCTTTCAGTTCTACCTTCTGCAACTTTAAGGAGAGAGGAAAAAAATTCCCAGATCGGACCATGTGCTATTTTTCAAACTCTAAATGAGTTGTCATATCATCCAGACTTTCTCAGGGTGGGCTGACCTTTTTGCTCTCCCTCCCACTTCTTTCTCTCTCCCTTGCCATGCTATTGTTCTCTGTGGGCAGCAGAAAAACGTTTCCCATCCTGTGCCTCACTTAGCCGAATACTTTATAGTCATGTTTTGCCTGAAACAGAGGAAGCACCTCCGTGTTTGCACAAGGGCAGGTCCGAGATCAGATCCGTGCATCCTCTGATAACGGGAACGAATTGAAATTGGGTAAGGGATGCTGATCTCTGATCAGTACGGAAGCACGATTTCCAATGGGACACCAGGACCCACGCAGATCAGACCACCAGTACAGCTACTTCTTTGTCACAAAGCTGCATGTGCAAAGCTAATGATGGACAAAAATATTACGATCATCATAGAAAACTGGGCCAGCAGTCAGCAATGACATAAGACACGGTGTGGGTGTATGCATGAGTGTCACTATGGTTGAACGTTGGTTTTCCTTTTATTTACGTTTTCGTCTAGATTTAAAGACGAGCACAAAGAGGATTTCCCTCCGAGACTGTCTTTATTAGCCACCTTCACTTTCCGGATCTGTGTGACATCATGACATCAGTGTGTGTGGTCAGAGATAAAAACACTAGCTCATTGTAGACAAGTGGTCCTCCAGACATTCCTCTGTGTGTGTGTGTGTGTTTCAGAGAGAAGAGAAGGAGAGAGGGAGAAAGAAAATCATGTATGATAACTTTGTAAAATAGTCCCATTCAGAATCTTTTAAGACCTGCTTAAATACAGAGGACCTCAACTACAAACCTTTTAGACAGTTTGAATATTCCACACCAAACTCCACTGTAGGGAAAGCTACTTTTATTTACCCCAGATGAACTTTGGAGCCTCTGATCTCTGTACTTCCTCTTAGCTAAAAGCGGTCTGTCGAGTTAGTCGCAATAAAGACAAGATAAGTGTGCTGAAATGGACTTGTGTCCGGTTCACACCCACGCATCACCCAAAGTGAGCGGTCAGCACTGACAGGCAGTTATTAGCCCAAACCCAATCACTGGCGCTAACAATTAGCCAAGCGCTAAGGCTATTCATATGATTTGTAGCAGTGACACTGTTCCCTCCCTCGTGTCAGAGATGTATTTGAGGTAGATGTGAAGTGATCGATCATGTCTAAGAGGACAGAGAGATTACCTCAGGAACATCTGCACCGGACAAGATTAAAAGGTTCTCAGAAGAGTTTCACAATAGATCCACATCAACAGTTTACAGTAAGGCTCCTCCCACAATGAGCAACATGAGCCAACACCTTAATGAACACGTTTACAATAACACGTTCCAATACTGACATCTGGGAACGAGAATTCAGTAAGTTATCAACATTTAGTAACATGGTGTAACTGAAATTTTCAAATGTATATGGACTTAGTTATAGATTTGAATAAAAATTTGAATAAAAACTTTTAAAGACACATCAATTAATATGTCCTAATTTATACCACAGCGCAAATCTGATCATTCCTAAGCTGGTAATTTGAACTTTAATGTTTCTATAATAGCAGATCTGACAGTAGTGCCAGCTGTAAATCACAGGTTTATATTAATATGCTTATTCTAATGTTATTGTTTCTATAGTAATAACTCATTTACAGAAGCTTGTATGGTACATAATCTAAACTTCTTCTGATTTCTGTTCACTAAATGTGTTATATAGTGTGCTGTGATCATTTTGACCAACCTCAGCCATTTCAGATGAGTGTGTGGAGGTACCTGGTAATCCACAGCTTTTACATGGCAACCTGTTGTTTAAAGTAATATTGTCAAAAATTGCATTTCCATAATTGTCTGTCCCATTACACCAAATGCAGTCAATGAGCACGTCTGAGCTCAAATCTGCTTCTTTATTTGTGCTCTGGAGCTATAAGGCTAATCGAGAGAACAAGTAAAAGACACTTATGAGCATTGTCCAAATCACAAACGAGTTCAGTCTGATTGTGCAGTTTCTGACACAGAGTGTATAACACACTCACAAACCAGACAAACGGTACCAGTGGCATTCTTGAAGACTGGATTGAAGATCATCAGTGATTTGGATGATTTAATCTGCATATTGTATTCTCTTAATACAGACTTTCTGTGTTATTAAACTGTTTATGTACAAGTACAACTGCTGATATAGTTGATGTCTTTTCAATCAAGTGAGAAATTTATTGTACTTGTTAGATACATAGTCTCATAGCTCTAATGTAGTCTAATGTAGTCTACTTAGTCTCGTAGCTCTAATGTAAAACTAATGAAGCAATTGTCTGACATCAGTCATGTCTTAATGATTGAACTATTCCTTTAACCATGACTGGAATTATTGGAATGTGTTAAAATATTGCATTTTGTCCATATTGTGCAGCCATAACACAGTAACATCACATTATCTCCCATTCAGATGATTGATGTGAACATAAACTGAAGCTCTTGTATCTGCATGATTTTATGCATTGTGCTGCTGCCACATGATTGGATAACTGCATAAAGAGCAGGTGTACAGGTGTCCCTAATAAAATGGACAGTGAGTGTGCATATATACACACACACACACAAACACACACAAACCTGGTCTTAAAAGCAGAACATGCATAAAAAAGGACTATTCCTATATACTTTTTCCTTTCTTATTGAATATATGCAAATGTTATCTTTTTTATCTCATTTCAGCTCATTTTATTAATCATTTAAATGTACCTGAAGGGTTTAATAAGGAAAATATTGAGCATCCTCGCTGTCCACAGTCGTTTGGTATGCATGCACACACACACACACGCGCACACACACGCACACAGTCATAAACACACAAAAGCCATAAAGAGTGATGTTTACATTTTTACATACACGCAGACGCTTGACATCCAAATTACCACTTATACATACTCACTCAGCACTAATTGCACCATACAGACATGAGAGAGAGACAGAGAGAGAGACAAACAGAGAGAGAGATAGAGAGAGAGAGAGAAAGAGAGATGACATATTAATTATTACTAAGTGGAATAAGAAGGGATCAGGACCCGTGTCCCTACACGTCCCTTCAAATACAAAAACTTTTTGTAAACAGACAGCTGATGTCAGTTTTGTTGTCATTATGGTTTTTTTTTTCATGTATTTACTGTACATTGTATATTGTTTTATCTTTGCACTTTTGTTTGCTTCAGAAATGTTGTGAAGAAAAAAAGGAACACCAGCTTAGAGTAGACAAGACTTGAACGAACTTGCACAAACTATGTACACTAATATACAGTGAAAGACGAGAAAGCCGGGCCCGCAGCACAGACGAATAACCTAACAAAGGTCAAACAATACAATTCCCTTCATTTAATCAAGCTGAACATCACTGGCATGGCATTGGCACAGCGCTGTTTCATTTGCCTCATTTGTAAACAAATTTATCTCCTCAATTAGCTCTGCAAATTTTTTTTTATCACAGTTTTATTGAAATTTATTGAATGTTTTCTGGTTGTTAATAATTCCTCTCCAAAGTCACATCAACAACCTAGCTAGAGACATAGCTAGCTAGATAACTGTAGATTAAATGTAGGCTAATCACATCCTTTCTGTTCAGGGAAAGGACTGCAATCTATGGACTAAAATGATGGCAGTGTTTATTTTGATAACTTATGTTCACAAGAAGAAATTCAGCTGCGTTCGATACAGCAGGTGTTGTTCTCGTTGCCAATGTACCATGTTGCGAGACGAATGCAGATGCGGTAATGTCCTGTCTATTGCCCCTCCCCCACTCATAAACAACATATTCAGAGAATGAGCATGGGGCAGAGTGATTCTTGCCCCAATAGGCCTCTATTAGTGCTTGTTGTTGATTTTCGACCACTAGGGGCAATAATAACTCTATGGAGCAAAAAAGCCATGCTACACATTTAAAAAGCTGAGCTGTATATATATATATATACAGTATATAGGTGCCACTATGGTTGAGCCCCCAGGGTTTAGGAGTTTAAACAAGCATGAGTGGTTTCACTGGATTTCATACAAAGGAATTCATAAGAAAGTTACGCAGGTTAATTTTAGCATAAGGGAGCAGAGTTAGCCACTGCACCTTTTCTTCCGTCTTCCTGCGTGTGAAATCCAATGAAATCACTCTCACTCATTGTGACTCCTAAAAGTTTTGTATGAAAGAGAGTTTATCTGTCTTTTTTTAGCATGCTTTCTTCTCATTGCACCATACAACACTGGAGAATAATTTTCCGTTGTTCAATACCCCTGTGTGTGAAGCCAGAGCTGAACAGTACAAGGCCTGTGTGCTTTTTTATGCTCTTTCTTTCTCCATTTGTTCAAATCACAACTGGAAAATTGTTCTTATTGCTCAGTGAAGGAGTGCTACAGCCCCAAGGATTTCCACCCATCGATTTCTCCACAATTATCACATACAGCCTACCAGACTGTTCCACTGACTGTCTGTCTTTGCGTGCGCACACACACACACACAAACACACACACAAACACACACACAAACAGAGAGAGAGAGAGAGAGAGAGAGAGACAGATCAAACCAGGTGAAACTGTTGTGCTGAACCTCAACAGATAATTAGTGGGCGCTCCTATGTGATTAGATTACTTTTTTTTTTGCATTCCTCCCCCTGCCTTTTTATCTCACAAGCTTTTTTTATTGCCTCTCCCAGACACAAATAAAACAAAGCGAAGCAGATCTGATGTAAGGAAAACTGCAAACCGGGAGACTAGGATCTTACAGAAGCTCAGATCAAGATAGTGATCTTGAAAACAAAATGGCTGGCTGATCGCAAGAGGCAACAACGGCTGCCGATCGACGAGGATAAGATCTATTCTCCATATGGATTTGTTTAGCCGAACCTCAAACAGCTTTTTAAGAAGAGGATCATTGATTGACCAGCAACTATTTTTCACTTGGATGAACAGCCTTGGGGTTTTCATGCCAAAATCCACAGCAACGAGTCGATCTTGTAAGATGTTCCCTCAACACGCATCCTCAGTCCGAGAGAAAGGCTTCACCCACCCATCCACAAACAGACAGGCTGTTATTTATAATCCATGATCAGTCAGAAATTTGGTCTGGTTTGACAGACGAGGTGTGCAGACAACGCAGTTTTTACTAACAGCCTACTCAGACACATGAACATGCCTCTCAAAGTACAGTCTTAGGCCTTAGTCTAAAATCAATACTGGATTAAAAGAACCTATAGGTGTTTTTTTATTTACACACACAATTCTTAACCTAGATTATGCTTCCCTAAACATAAAACCCACAATCACTCCAACTCTTTCAGGTATTTCCTGTAATCTTTTGACCATGCCACTGTGGAACTCAACATAAATCGAGGCTTAGCTCACAGTTTCATAGAGAAAATATACTTGTACAAGCACTTTAGTAAGAGATGAGTCAACAATCAGTCACAAGACTGATGAATAAGCACCCTTTTAAGCCTACAAGACAACAATAAGACGTTGGATAAATGAATTGTGCAATAACGATAACACAATGGTCATTAAAACCGATTAGCTGCTCTGAGAGATTGATTTGAGTGTTATGGCTGAAAACAAACATTGACGGTCCTGAAATGTGTGCGCGAGTTCAGGTGATGTGGAAATCAGACAAACACACTTCCCAGAATTATGCCAATACCGCTGTTTTAGAATGAAATAAATCACCCTAAGGCACTTCTGATATGAAAATTTAATGATTTGCAAAGGATAATTTTCAAAGTCAAATTTTGCTGATGCATCCTGAAAGGAAAATGGCAACATTTTCAGCAAATAGGGCCTGGAGTGGCGTGCCGTAAAAACATTTAGGCACTTTTGTGGGGAGATGGAGCTTTCAGAGAGACACAAGCAGATTTCTCCCATTTAAGACTGCAGCCAAGGGGGTTTTTAATGTCCTTTCCAAAAAACCCGTGAACCGACCCAATCCCTTATGGAGGCACATTCAATCAATGTTAAAAGCTTCTGCATCCATTTACTGTCTGTCAAATATAAAACTGTTTACCAAAAGTGACAAAAATGTCATGAATAAATCAATAATAAAATACTGGAATATAATGGAAGATTGATTATAAAAAAAAAAAAAGTCTCACAATTATTGTGTTGAATTTTGTAAAGTAATTCATTAATCCTATAAATCTGTGCGTATTAAATTTGATGCGCACATTTGCGGGGCTCTCATTTCGTTATCTAAAACGTGCTGTACACTCGTTAGCATGTATGTGGTGCCTCTAGTGGGTCTTCAGTGAAATACGATTGTTATGTGTGTTTAGCAGTCAGTTACAACGGTTGCCTGTATGTGATAAATGGGTGTTAATTTTCCTGCAATAGTTTCCTCAATTTCAGAAATTCACCATACGTTTGAAAAAGATTTATGAGCATTTTTTGTAAAGAAAAGTTTACTTAATATAGCTATCATTGTTGTTTAAAAGGTTTACAGTGTACAATAATGCTAGTGAGATATTTGATACAGCTTTCCTACGTATGTTGTATTTAATAAAAATGTCATGATTTAATAATAAATTGATTAAATGTAACCATATGCTGTATTATTATTATTATTATTATTATTATTATTATTATTATACATTTCTGTTTAAATATGTTTATTAAACATAATCATTATTTTAAAATTAAAAATAATAGTAGTAGACCTTAGAGTAAAAAAATTGTGTTTATAAATAATAAAATTCCACACTATTTGTAGCACTATGTAATTATTAATATTGTTTCATGTTTCCTGATCTGCACCTACACTGCATTGTTCATGCGTGACTTGCGCTAAATGGCTAATGCTGAAGAACTAAACGAGGAAAAGAATGAGTTCCCTACAGTTGTTGTTAAGTATAACATACTTGCATTTAAGCCCTACAGGCTTCAATGGGTGGCAGCATATTTCCCTGATGACTACGCTGGCACCACTTTGTCCTCACTGCACTCCCTCACACACACATTCCTCTGTAAATGTGTGTGGCGAGCAACGTTACTGCCAGAAAATACCAACGTCAACAGGTGAGGGGCTAAACAAGCTACTGCACATATCGGCTTAGTAATTGTTTACTGTGGTTCAGGGAGCAGGATGAGTGTGAAGCTGCATTTAAATGTTCTCGGGCTTACTTTTAAGCACCATAGCAGGAAAACAAACACACAAGGGTCGACGTGGAAAGGAAACGGTGGACTGTGCTGATTCAGGCTTGTGAAAACATCCCTTTTCATGTGCATTTCAGTGAAAGATGGGAGCCAGATAGAGTCGGTCCAACTGCTGAGGTTGGAAATAATGCGCTGTTGTCAGATCTCCATTGTTCACCATGAAAAATGATTGACATGGAACAGATACAGATCTAAACTTAATGAAGGGGCATTTGTGTGTTTGTACAGTGCAGAGAAACTCAGAAACTTCATCAGGTGACAGGTGCTTGCTAATAATGTTGGCTAGTGGAAAAACTTGGTCTTACAGTTGCTTATTTTAAGTATTCATAAGAGCTGTTTCTTTAACTTTACTAATAGTAAATTGTACAGCCAGCAATCAAAGTGAGTATGTGTATATATACATATACATACATACATACACACACATTATATATATATATACATATATATATATATATATATATATGTTTGTGTGTGTGTAATTTTATATATATATATATATATATATATATATATATAAATAAATAAATAAATATATATAAATATGACTATATACACACTATATTACCAAAAGTATTCGGTCACCTGCCTTGACTCACATATGAACTTAAGTGCCATCCCATTCCTAACCCATAGGGTTCAATATGTCGGTCCACCTTTTGCAGCTATTACAGCTTCAACTCTTCTGGGAAGGCTGTCCACAAGGTCGAGGAGTGTGTTTATAGGAATTTTTGACCATTCTTCCAAAAGCGCATTGGTGAGGTCACACACTGATGTTGGTCGAGAAGGCCTGGCTCTCAGTCTCCGCTCTAATTCATCCCAAAGGTGTTCTATCGGGTTCAGGTCAGGACTCTGTGCAGGCCAGTCAAGTTCCTCCACACCAGACTCTGTCATCCATGTCTTTATGGACCTTGCTTTGTGCACTGGTGCACAGTCATGTTGGAAGAGGAAGGGGCCCGCTCCAAACTGTTCCCACAAGGTTGGGAGCATGAAATTGTCCAAAATGTTTTGGTATCCTGAAGCATTCAAAGTTCCTTTCACTGGAACTAAGGGGCCAAGCCCAACTCCTGAAAAACAACCCCACACCATAATTCCTCCTCCACCAAATTTCACACTCGGCACAATGCAGTCCGAAATGTACCGTTCTCCTGGCAACCTCCAAACCCAGACTCGTCCATCAGATTGCCAGATGGAAAAGCGTGATTCATCACTCCAGAGAACGCGTCTCCACTGCTCTAGAGTCCAGTGGCGGCGTGCTTTACACCACTGCATCCGAGGCTTTGCATTGCACTTGGTGATGTGTGGCTTGGATGCAGCTGCTCGGCCATGGAAACCCATTCCATGAAGCTCTCTGCGTACTGTACTTGGGCTAATCTGAAGGTCACATGAAGTTTGGAGCTCTGTAGCAATTGACTGTGAAGAAAGTCGACGACCTCTTTGCACTATGCGCTTCAGCATCCGCTGACCCCTCTCCGTCAGTTTACGTGGCCTACCACTTCGTGGCTGAGTTGCTGTTGTTCCCAAACTCTTCCATTTTGTTATGATAAAGCTGACAGTTGACTGTGGAATATTTAGGAGCGAGAAAATTTCACGACTGGATTTGTTGCACAGGTGGCATCCTATGACAGTTCCACGCTGGAATTCACTGAGCTCCTGAGAGCAGCCCATTCTTTCACAAATGTTGTCTGCATGCCTAAGTGCTTGATTTTATACACCTGCCAGGCCAAGTGATTAGGACACCTGATTCTGATCATTTGGATGGGTGACCGAATACTTTTGGTAATATAGTGTATATATATATATATATATATATATATATATATATATATATACACATATATATACACACATATACACATGTACACACTCACCTTCTTTGCACATATCTTAATTAGAGGTTAAAGTTCTAGCATTTTAAAGTCTGTCCAAAAGTGAGAAGGAAGAAAATCACATTTAATGACTTAATTCTATTCTCACCTACCTTCATCTACCACTATTATCTACTATATATTTAATTTTTTTAAAGTATAGATGTCAAAGTATACGGTATTTTAGCAGGAAAAAAAAAATCAATTTTGGCCAAAACTGAGCAAATATTCATAAGTTGTATGAGCAGAAGGTTTTAACATCAACACACACACACACACACACACACACATATATATATATATATATATATATGTGTGTGTATATATACACAACCAAGCACAACTGTCATTCATTCATCCTTAGTAACTGCCTTGACAGGGTCATGGTGCTTTAAATTAGGAAACTATTTTGTTTATATGTTGGAAAAGAGAATTAATTAAATTCATTACAAAAAATGAATATCTGTGCGAATGAAAATAAAAAAAAAACCTGCACACATCTCTAGTTGAGACCAATCATGAACTCAAGTGAACTAGCTGAGGTTGTGGAACTGTCAGAGCCAGAATCCACACCCCATACAAAATAATTATATCTTATGTTATTTCTACCCCTGGGCTTTCCAAATGGCAGTGTGTTAGGGTTTTTTGAATGAACGAATTAATAAATAAATAAATAAATAAATAAACAAATAAATAAATAAATTCAAACACTAGGCCACACCAAATCCAGATTTAAATCCAAATTCAGATATGGATAATTGGAACCCTAAACAGATACAGATAAGATATAGAGTTACGCACCTCATACATAAAATAACTTTTCAACTGCACACAAAGTGGACAGACTTTGTTTTATGCTGAGGAGTAACACGTGACCCGCAGACAGTGCGCAGGCCCTCATGCACAAGCGCAAACACCGTAGCATCTTCCTGACAGCCTTCAGTCACACCGACAGACAGTGGAGAGATTCCTGACAGAAGACACAAGTGCTCACTCTATCTTATCAATGTATCTTCAGGTTTGGATGAAAGATATTATCAGTGCCCACAATTCCCAAAAACAGAGAGATTTTTATAAGACAGGTGGGAAATTACCTTTATGAGACCTTCACAGATTTCCCACACATAACTTTCCACTCTTGTTAGAAGCGTATGACAATTTAAATCTGGCGTCAGCTGTGGGTGAACGGTGGTGAACTGGAAGCTTGTATTTATGTTTTCATAGGAAAATGTCAAGGCCTCTTATCTGGTATTATACAAACTAATTATATCGTGTTTAACACAGAATCACGAGGCATTAAGGGAAACCCTGGGACTTTCCTAACAGAGTTCAAAGGGGAGAGATGAGTACACACCAGCACATGCCTCAGTGTGAAGGTGCACTTACGAACAAATGGAAAATGATGTCTGTTTGTTCAAGTTAATTGCGCGCATGATTGAAGCCATAAAGTGATCTAACCTTTAAGCAATTCCGCATTTTTCCTCACTCCTTATGGCAACATGTCTGTATTAATCACATTTGGCCTTTAATGATGGAGAGAGTGAAGACTAGACCTTAATATCTTATAGGTAGTACTACCCCAAGAATTATCCCATCAGTAAGATTTGAATGGAAGGCTAGCATAATTTACACTACTGTCCTGTTTTTAAATTAGCCTGGAAGATAAACATCCCAAGCCATCAAATTGGAAAAGTCTCCCGGTGGCTGAAAAGGTTACACAAAATTCATAACGTACGTAAATTACTGATTTCATCATTCTGTGACAGTGAAGACACGTCCTGCCAAATGTCCAGCATGAGTCTAATTCAAGCAACCCATCACACAGCATACATATTACAGTGTAGGATTATTATCCTGTACTCTCAGATATTCTACATTATCATTTCAATCATAAATGGTGGACTTCCAAAATAGTTTGCATTCCTGACATCTTCATGCCAGAATATGCAATCTGCTACAAGGAAAAATGCAAAGAAACATGACTCAGTGTTGGAGCCAATATGGCGTGACGTGAACATGGTATGATGTGAACCATTATTAAGACAGGTTTGAACCATTAAAATACATGGGTGAGTCGAATTTGCTTTGTGGTGTGTTAGTTTTCTGCCTTTTAGGCTTGTAGGGGCAGGTGTGAAACCACACTGGATAATTACAAAAACTTAGCAATCACCTGGTTAGCAAGCATAGCCGTTCAACCAGCTTCACAAGTTCAACTATTCTCTTTGTTTGTCACTTTTTTCGTTTCTGACACTGGAAGTCTTGGAGGTACGATATCAAGAATATCAAGTAGAAACTTTCTGTACTTGATTTGGAGCATGGTAATAATAATAATAATAATAATAATAATAATAATAATAATAATAATAATCAATATGGGGTAGTTTTCTACATAATACAGTATTGACCAGAGTCCAGAATTGTTTTTTTAGAAATTTAAAGGATAATAGGGGAAAAACATGAGGAAGAAAGATTAGGGTAAACAGTCAATTTATTCATAACAGTTCAAATTAGCCTAAATATTTGTTCCTCCACTCCTTTCCTATCTCTCTGTGTGGCAGTAGTGTGAGTGGAAACAATGCCTTGTTGATGAGAGGTCAGTGAAGAATGGTCAGACTGGTTCGAGGTGACAAGAAGGCCGCAGTAACTAAAATAACCATGATTTACAACCATGGTGAGCAGAAAAGCATCTCAGGATACACAATACGTCGAACATTGAAGAAAGTCTCAGCAGAAAATCACATCAGGTTCCACTCCTGTCAGCTAAAAACAGGAATTTGATGCTACACTCTGCATAGGCTCACCAAAACCAGACAGATGAAGATAGGAATCTGAAATCACATTTTTTTTTCCCCATGTTTCCTGGTATTTGATGTGAACATTAACTGAAACTCTGGACTTGTATCCTCATTAGTCCCTCATGAAGCCTGTTGGTGGCTACAGTAGTTATTATCTGGAGAATATTCATGTCAGTGTGGAAGTGGTGAGGTGGAAGTCCATTGTCCACTTTGTTCTTTGCTTCATGTTCCCATCCAGCACATTTTATATGCTTCAAGGTTTCAGCTCTTCCCCGCTCTCCTAATTAAAGCAAGGCACAACATCCTGACAGAACAAAATTTGGACAGCATTAAATCCCTCTTCTATGCCTCTTGGCCAGTGCGGGGAGGTGAACTCTTAGCTCAATGCATCCGACCACAGACACATTTTGTGCCTGCAGTTTATTATACATCATGTGTTTGCTTAGATCATAGATTAATACTTTGTTCTTAGCCATCATGTAGGTAATGTTTGTGTATGATATAGATTATAGCAGGAAACAGGACATGTCAGAAGTGCATTAAGGCTGATCGATGGTCAGATTTCCAGTGCTCATACAATTAAGCCTGATTCTAAATAATGTAGAAGTTGACAGAGGATGGTCAACTCCATTCAACAAAAATGTTGACCCCACTGGGACTATTCATTATTGCAGCTCTACACCAAGATTTATTCCAGTTTACTCTGTCTGGAGCTCAGATCTAAATGACATTTGTTGTTAGAAAAAATGAGGCGTATGCCATGCCAATATCATAGTGATTCATGTGCAATTTAACCTTGACTCAGCGAAACTTGCTGGATGGCCTATGAGATGAGGAGAGTTGGAGAAAGAGTGGGAAACTTCCAGAATGATCCTACAGCAGCCAATCAGAACTTTCTACTGTGATGAACTGACTCTTCCTGAGACTGTGAATGTGTTATGAATAATGTCTGTTGATACTTTGAGATATTTTATAACATTAAAATTCATACATAATTCATACGTTATTACGTAGTGATACTAACTATGTATTTGAGCTACTGTATTATGTGCTGCTGTTCGCTGCTTTAATTAAAAATGTCTTATTATAATCATGATTTTATCATTAATCTGTATAACCAGGATATGTTACGATCCATCAATCATCACTGATAAGAGTTATTCCATTTACTTAGAGACGCTCCACTGGTGGTGTTTAACTTTCAGATACACAGAAGTTCAGTTTATTAAACATATTACATGTAGCTAACGAATGTCGGTAAAATGTAAGGCTAATGTTATCAGTTGTCATGAAGACTTGTTTCTATATTGTCTATATTGGGATGCAAAGGCAGAGCTTGTATTAAAACATAAAGGCAAAGCAAGCTCAAATGTAGAACAGGCACATATCAGGTGATCAGCAAATACACTAGACTAGGAGGCGATGAATCACCATTTATCAACGGTGTGTACACACAAATTAGTGAATAAACTGTATGAATTTTCAACTCAAACTATCGGATTTATTAAAGAACTACACATGGGCAGGATGGTCAGGTGTCCACATACTTTTGGCCGTATAGTCCAAGTTGGAGAACCGTAATCGATTAGCTGAAACTATGGCTCGCAATTCTGAGGCTCCAATTCTCCTGGCATTGCATTAACAGAATGTAAATACTGATTCTGTATGGCTGCTTTGTCCATGAGTTTGGAAAACTTTAACTCATTTACAACCGTAATGCCACACTGAGCCTTACAATAATGAGGTCACAAACTTCTGCTTGTTTGCTGTGGCTAGCAAGGCGTCTTTTATGAAATCACAGCAGCGTAAAATGGTAGGTGGTAGATGGCTACATTTCGAAAAAGGAAAAGGAAAGAAAAAAAAAAAAAAAAAAAAAAAAAAACACACAATACTACCAAAATAGTACGACACCGTACAGTAGGTACTGTTACTGGTACACTATGGGTGGAATAACCCACTTTCCTTTTTTGGAGGGGAAGATGTACCTTCATTTTTGTTTTTGTTTGTTAGTTTCTATCCCCCGACTACTGACATGGAGAGTTATATCCTCTCCTACAGAACAGGAAGTATGTGCATGACAAGCATCACTTGTGTTTAAGCGCAACTTTGAACAGAAGATGTAAGGCGATTGAAAGCACCAAGATCCTTAAACACATCTCTGACAGTCTCTCTCTCTCGCTTCGTTCACTCTCACCAAGTCTTGCTCTTTACTCCTTCTCTAAGCCTCTCTCCATCACTCTGTGTGTGTGTTTCTTTTTCCAGTGCGTTGCTTGCAGGTTCATATTTTAACGTGCAACATTAAAGATGAATGCACATGTCAGTTCAACCTCAATGCACCCATGTAAACAACGAGGCTCCACTTTTTCATCGCACGCTTCTCTCGCCTCTGTCTCTCCGCCTCAGAGTGTGACATCTTCTCCCCCTCCAAAAGCATAAAAATACACTTCCTTTTTGTCTCCTGAGACAGGGGGTCGGGAAATGACAGAGCTGTAACGTTCAGTGTGGTTGAGTTTGTGATGAGGGTGTGCGCGGCTGTGAGAAAGGGCCTCAAGGTCACCCGGTTTTCAAAAAAAATGATTCAGGCCTCTATGTTTGCGAAGCCAAAACCATCCGAGATTTATGACTTTTAATTAACATAAATGAATGTAGCTGCAGCAACTCGACTACCCACCCCCAATCTTTCCTTTCTTGGCACACATGAGATTGTCAGGTTGCCCCTGTGTGAGGAGACAGGGAGCGAGCCAAAAACGCGTGGAATAGAATGGGAGGGAGAAACATTCCGAGGCCGCGAGTAGGTGTGCAAGCAAATGATCGAGAGCTAGATCGGGAGAGAGACACACAACTGCATGGGTATGGGGGGGGAGAGAGAGAGAGAGAGAGAGAGAGAGAGAAAGGGGGAGGGAGAGAGAGAGAAAGCACATTCAGCACTCGTCTGCCAGATCTCTCACAGATTATTATTATGGATTATTATTATATTTGGATTAATTACACTTTCAGAAGCATAGGCAGTGCTCACAGCCACATGTTCCCATACAGAGATGAAGGTGTGCGTGCGTGTGTGTGTGTGTGTGTGTGTGTGTGTAGTCGGGGCCCCTGTCTCAACACGTTCCAGAACACACACATGGCCCCAGGAATCTTTGTTATCTTATTATTGCGTCTGAAAGAGTCTGAAGTCTCCTCTCTGCCAGGCGGGTGTCGTGCAGAGAGGGTTGTTCATTAGTTACGGAGCCAAATGCACGCGCATGCCTCTCCCCATCCCTCCACCACCACCCCCTCTCCCCTCCCACGGCTCCGCCCACATTCTGTTGCCATGGTGGTTGCCATGCCGATGCCAACAGTGCCATCTGAAGGGCTTGAACTACCCTGCTGAGACCCATCAAGACTTCACTACGTCCTAAATGCTTCCCTTTTCTTTCTGTCTTTCTCTCCTGTCTCTCTGTTGTCCTCTCCATCTGTCTCCCTCTTTCTCTCTCTAACTTTGCTTTCTGTTTTTCACTCCAGTCTCTCCCTTGTCATGTTTTTTTCTCCTCTCTCATTCCCTCTCTGTCTAACCTTCACTCTGTCTGATTCTGATGTTCTCTTCCTCTTTGTCTGTCTCTTCATGTCTCTCCATATCTCTCCTACCTGTCTGTCTCCCTGTATCCCTCTCTTTCCACCTCCCTCCCTGTCTCTTCTGTCTCCCTCTATCCCCCCTGTCTGTCTCCCTCTCTGTCTCTCTCATGTCTGGACTGAATCGTTGTTTCTGACATCTCATGCTACGCTGAAAGGAAACCTCGAGAGCTTTGACCTTTGCCCCCTGGGGTCACGGATTAATGAGGTGCGGTGAGGACAGAAAGCAGGAAGACAGGAGAGCTGAACGACAGCCTGTCGGCATGTACAGTGTCACACTGCTAACGAGAGACACACTCGATCTCACAAAGAAAATAAAAGGCTGGAATGGAGCATGAAAGGCATGCTATAGACACACCTATGAGGAAAAAAAAGGTCATGTCATCGTATCGGAATGTGCAAAAGCTGAAGAAAGAATGCATTTTCATACCATTACCAAGATCCAATTTACCTCACAAGCTCTTTCCATGTCAGACACGGTCACATAGAGCAAAGTATGAAAATCAAAGGGGCGGCTCGAATTATCAGATTTCTGACAAACTTTTTTTTTTTGTTTTAGGCAATATTCCACGCACGGAAGAGTTGATTTAACGACCTGTCGTATCTAATTCCAGATTGGAAGACAACTTCCCCCGTGCTCCTCCAAGTTCTCATTTGAACTCATAGACGCCAGCAAGGGCGAGGGATCAAAGACCAGAGCGATAGGCTAAGTAACAGAAAGACCAGAGAAACATTTCTGTGTAGCTCAGAATATATGAGAGGTTTGCTCAGAGGCTAATCTGTTCACCAACACAAAAATCAACCCTGTTAGCGTGATAGTGGAGCAGTGTTTTTCTCACTGCCTTTATTCCTCACCAGGATAAAACGTGATCTGGAGAAGAAAAATAGTGTGAGGGGGATGAGAGGTCAGCAGAAGTAGTAGCTGACACAGACCGAGGGAGTTATGGGGTGAAGGAGCTTATCATAAGCAGAGGAGGATTCGACCCATACAGGAATTATGGTCACACTCCTGCTACGAGACATGTGGAAAATGTCACGGCTGTAGAAGCGATAAAAGGCTAAATAAGAATACTTCTTTATACATACATGTTTTCAATTGTGTTACAAGCCAGCGTACAGGTCAAATAAATATTTCTACATTGATTAAAATAGCCATTTAACTGCACTTTTGGCCAGTTCTTGTTTTTTTTTTAATACTCAGCGGGGAAAAAATGAAATAAATTGGAAAAACATCATGTTAAATGCAATCACATCATCATTACAGCACAGAACAACACCATTCATCATGGAAGAAGTCCTCGAATTATCATTATTACTTATTGTCTGATTGGCTGTTTGGTTCAGCAGCTTATATTATACTGACTGCAATAAAATTATAGGGTGATGAGCTTCTACTGCAGGGTTTTGCTTTAACAAGATGTACATCTGTATTGTGATGAAAATAAAATTATTATAGTTTCAGCTAACTCTTTGTTCTCAGGAGCAAGTGACAAAGTGACAGAAACCATTCATTTTCAATGTACTTGTGTGACACAACGCTCTGATTTCAGCAACAGCAACAAGCAACATTTGAATCCAGATTTTTCTCAATTCTGTGCACCTAGATATGAGGTGATAAAGCAATAATTCCAAACAATAGGCTTGAATGATTCCTCGGACTAAATCTGCGGTGCATGCGGTCCGAGGTTTCTTCAGTTCCACACTCACAAGTTTAACTGCAGCCTTGTTTTCAATGAGCCTGTGCCCATTGTAGCCTCAGATTCTTGTTCTTGGTTAACAGGAGTGAATCCTAATATGTTCTTCTGCTGTTGTAGCCCATCTGCCTCATGGTTCAGGGTTTTTTGCATTCTGAGATGCTTTTCTGCTCACCATGGTTGTAAAGAGTGGTTATTTGAGTTACCGTAGCCTTCCTGTCAGCTCAAACCAGTGTAACCAGTGTAGCTACATATCCAAGATGGCGGCGCGGCAGTAGAACGCAGCGGCCACTCCGGATACAAAATGGTGCTATTTTTTGTCTTTAGCCCGACTTTTAACAGCACATGGACATACCGGTGTTCGTGTATACCACCGCCAGACACTCACAAGTTTCAGAAACAACATTACAGCTGTTCTGCATGATGATCTGCTGGAGAAGCTACGCGATCTCGGCTTGCGACGGGGACCAGGCCTCCAGCCCTCGGCGACGCCTGATGCCGGTGGCCGGGGGAGGGCACGTCGCAAGCTGTGCGCGAGAAAGCAGAGGCATGTGCTAGGCTAAAAACAAACCCTAGCCGGCCAGCTCTCCCGTCCATCCTGCTCTCCAATGTCTGCTCCTTGGACAATAAATTGGATTACGTCCGACTCCAGCAAACTATGCGGCGTTAGTTTAGAGACTGCTGCATCTTTGTTTTCACGGAGAAGTGGCTCAGCGACAGAGTTCCGGACGCCGCCATTCAGCTAGACGGGCTAGCCTCGTTTCGAGCCATCAGAAACACAGCTCTGTGCGGTAAGGCTCGCGGCGGCAGCTTGTGTGTCTACATCAACACGGAATGGTGCAAGAACTCGGTGCTAGTTTCTAGTTACTGCTCATCGCTGGTGTAGCTTGTGACTGTTAGATGTAGACCTTTTTATTTACCAAGGGAATTCACACTGTTCTCATAATCGGTGTATACATTCCCCCCAGTGCTAATGCTAAAGACGCGCTCTGTGAACTGTATGGGGCTATTAGCGAGCTGCAGAATTCAAACCCTGACAGACTGTTTATTGTTGCAGGAGATTTCAACCATGCAAATCTCAAGTCAGTGCTCCTTAAATTCCATCAGCATGTGGACTTTGCATCAAGAGGGAAGAACTCACTGGATCTTGTTTACACAAACATCCCCGGCACGTACCGTGCAGAGCCCCGCCCCACCTCGGCTACTCAGACCACATCTCTGTTATGCTAATCCCAGCATACAGACCGCTAGTCAGACGCTCCAAACCGGTTCTGAAGCAGATGAAAACCTGGCCAGCAGGAGCCATCTCTGCTCTTGTTTGAACACACTGACTGGCACATGTTCACGCTCCAACCAGAAGCCGTGGATGACTGCAGAGGTGCGCGCGCTGCTAAGGACCCGAGACTCCGCCTTCAGAGCAGGCGACAAGGCGGCCCTAAGAACAGCGAAGGCCAAACTGTCCCGGGCCATCAGAGAGGTAAAGCGCACACACGCTCAGACAATCCACAACCACTTCAAGGCCAGCAGAGACACACGCCGCATGTGGCAGGGCATCCAGGCCATCACCAACTACAGGACATCATCACCTGCCTGTGAAAGTGATGCCTCCCTCCCAGATGCGCTGAATGACTTCTACACTCGGTTTGAGGCGCAGAATGGCGTGACGGCGAGGAAGACCACCCCTGCTTGTAACGACCAGGTGCTGTGTCCAACCACGGCCGATGTGAGGAAGGCTCTACACAGAGTCAACCCGCGGAAGGCTGCTGGACCACACAACATTCCTGGCAGGGTGCTCAGAGGATGTTTTCACTGACATCTTCAACACCTCCCTGAGCAGCACCGTTGTTCCGACGCCACCACCATCATTCCCGTGCCAAAGAAGTCTCCAGTGTCCTGCCTCAATGACTACCGTCCCATTGCACTTACACCCATCATCATGAAGTGCTTAGAGAGGCTCGTCATGAGGCACATTAAGACCCTGCTCCCCCCTCACTGGACCCCCTGCAATTCGCTTACCGTCCCAACCGCTCAACAGATGACGCCATCACCACCATCCTCCATCTGGCCCTCACCCACCTGGACAATAAAGACACCTATGTTCAAATGCTGTTCATAGACTTCAGTTCAGCATTCAACACAATCATTCCTCAGCACCTGATTGGAAAGCTGAATGTGCTGGGCCTGAACACCTCCCTCTGCAACTGGATCCTGGACATCCTGACTGGGAGACCTCAGTCAGTCTGGATCGGGAACAGCATCTCCAACACCACCACACTGAGCACTGGGGCCCCACAGGGCTGTGTGCTCAGTCCACTGCTGTTCGCTCTGCTGACTCACGACTGTGTAGCAATGCACAGCTCGAATCACATCAAGTTCGCAGATGACACGACCGTGGTGGATCTCATCAGCAAGAACGACGAGTCAGCATACAGAGAGGAGGTGCAGCAGCTAACGGACTGGTGCAGAGCCAACAACTTGTCTCTGAACGTGGACAAAACTAAAGAGATGGTTGTTGACTTCAGAAGAGCACAGAGAGACCACTCTCCGCTGAACATCGGCGGCTCCTCCGTGGAGATCGTCAAGAGCACCAAGTTTCTTGGTGTTCACCTGGCGGAGAACCTCAATTGGTCGCTCAACACCAGTTCTATAATGAAGAAAGCCCAGCAGCATCTCTACTTTCTGCGAAGGCCGAGGAAAGCACATCTCCCACCCCCCATCCTCACCATGTTCTACAGAGGGACTGTTGAGAGCATCTTGTGCAGCTGCATCACTGCCTGGTTTGGGAATTGCACCGTTTCGGATCGCAAGACCCTGCAGCGGATAGTGAGGACAGCTGAGAAGATCATCGGGGTCTCTCTTCCCTCCATCACGGACATTTACACCTCACGCTGCATCCGCAAAGCCACCAGCATTGTGGATGACCCCACACACCCCTCTCACACACTCTTCACCCTCCTGCCGTCTGGTAAACGGTACCGAAGCATTCGGGCCCTCACGACCAGACTGTGCAATAGTTTCTTCCCCCATGCCATCAGACTCCTCAATACTCAGTAACTGGACTGAAGGAAAACACACATACCTCCAATACTCAGAAACTGGACTGAAGGAATACACACACACATGCCAATATACACACACAACTGAGCATCCTCTCTGCAATTTTTTTTGCAAATTTTTGCACATGCTTATGCTGCTACATTACTCATTACATTATACTGTTCATAGGCTGCTACTCTTATGTTTACACTTATGTTTAAGAGAAACGTTGTTTCGTTTCACTATGTACTTGTATATGGCTGAAATGACAAACTCCACTTGACTTGACATGAGCCATTCTCCTCTGACCTCTCACATCAACGAGGACCAACTGTTGCTCACTGGATTTTTTTTTTTTTTTTTTAACTCTAGAGACCATTGTGTGTGAAAATTCCAGGAGATAGTGAAATACTTAAACCAATCTCCATTTGTTCAGTATCTAAAAAACTTTTTCATTGTTTGTGTACATGGTGTTAGTTCTATCTCTCTAAAAGGGCTGTACTAAAATTCCGTGTGGGTTCTATATGGAATCTTGAAGGGACAATCCAAAGAACCCTTCATGATATTTAAACACATTATAGGAGAAAAAGTATCAGCCTCAGGCAGTGTTGCTAGTTTCATCTTGAGCCGAGACCTTGTGTACTGGAACTTGTAGCCGATACCACGATTGCACTAAAAAAATTGTGGTTATAACTATTTATTCACAATGTTCCGTCCCAATTTAAAGAAAAGAGTTTGTGTGACTTCAGAAATTAGCCCAGGGTCTGATCTGGTGTTAATTAGCACTTAAAGGTCACTTAATTATGGAAACAAGACGGAGAGAAACAGTAAACAAGGATTAATTGGACAAAACCCAAAAGAAAGCCAAGACAAAGTGCTGATGTTGGCTTTTTACATTTTTACATTTGCATGTTTTCATTTGGCAGACACTTTTATTCTAATGAGTTTGCAAGTAAGGCAGAACATAATCTAAACTCAGAGCTGATAAATTAAAAAAAATGGCAGCAAAGGTTTTCCATCAAATGACCAGAAACAAGTGTGAGATATTAGTATGAAAAAAACAGAGCACTAACGCTATAGGACTCAAGTCTGGAATCGAGACTTTTTTTTGTATTGACCTGGACTTGTCTGGGACTTATTGACATTTCTAACTGGACTAGTCTCAGTCTTGTGCATTGGTCTTGCTAAATATTGTCTTGATCTTGGACTTTAAAATATAGTTTGTGTTATCTTTTCGCATAATGTAATTCCTTCTTCTGGGAAACGTAGCCTAACCATTGGCACAATGCACGATCGAAGCTGACTAATTGATGTAAAGCTTGGCCTCGAAAAGAATTTGATGGCTTTCAGTCTTGATCTTGACTCCGTCGCGCTTTCATTAGACTTGGACTTGACTGGATCTCGCCTAACTCATGACTCTGTCTTGACTGGATCTCGGTTTGGACGTGGACTCAACGTTGGCATTCTTTACTACAGCCATAGCCACAACTTAGTAAGTGCTACAAACACTGGTCAGTTAATTCACAACATTGTGGTTCAAACAAGGCAAACTTGCGGTGATGCCCATCATGTACAGCCATAAGCAAAAAAGAGTAGCATTTCTAACTGCAAAGGGCAGAAGGTATGGATCAGGAATAGGCAGCAAACATGGTCATGGAACAAACATGGTAATGTGACAAGAGTATAGGGCAAGTTATGAACTTCCTGTAATATTGAGGTATGTGCCTACTGGACACGTTAGGGATGTAACTAAATATGAATACATTATTTAGAATTAAAAGATAATGTGTTCTACACAGATGCAAATCCAGATATTTCCATATAAAAATACAAAAAAAAGAGAAATATGCTTTTATTTATAGAGCGGCAGCTCCACATAGCCCACGCAGATCACGCGCTGTGTGCAGGGTAGCATACAGTATCTCTGCTGAAGTCTGCTGAAAAAAAATCACTTATTTTATTTAAAAACATTCACTGTGCAAGTATTTTCGCTGTTCTTCATCGTTATTTTCTTCCCAGAACATCATATGAGCATTATAATGTAGTGCCCCTTTTGACTCGCAGCAGCACTGCACCCCAGATTCGTAGTAGATTCTGACAGCATGTCCAACAAACCTTTTCTGATCTTTCTGAAATGTAACAAAACCAAAAACTGAAGTAAATCTGTTCATTATTATTATTAGGTGGCTGTTGCTGCCATCTATAAATAACAGTTCCCTATTTTGGGAAAGATGTTTTGAAAGATAGTTCCCCAAGTCAGTCTAATTCTAGTCTAAGTCAGACACATTAGATAGAAAGCTTTCCAGAAAGTTCCACAGGGCATCTGAGATCAATCATGAACTCGCATGAAGTAGCTGAGGTTGAGGAACTGTAGAAATTAAGGAATTTAATAAAAAGTTGCGTTCTTGTTATTTGCTGTTTTTATTTTTTCCAGCAGCCCTGGACGTTTTCCAGGGACATAGCGGCAGGGTCCACATTTAATTAAAAAATATATATGTATTACTTCCAGTTTAGGCCACACCCACTTCTGCATACAGATATTTGGAGCATTAACAGATACAGAAACCGATACGCATAGTGGCATTACGTTACACCCCTAGGATACGTGTATCTACTTGCACACGGTGTATATATTGCCCACAGAAATGTAACAAATTGACAAATAAGTAACAAGCAGCGGTATGATACAGCAGTTTGTGTCAGGTCATGTATCAACAGTAGACAAGGCAGGGTTTATAATAAATACTGATATTAAAATGGAAATCTCCCAGACTGTAACACCCTTTTAGGTTGATCTCTCAGTCATCCTCCACTTTTCCCAGGAATCATGTTCCAATTCTACCCACCCCCTGCTGTTCATATGTAAGCTAAAACTTCCCCGTGGCAACACGACAATGTTCCTGCGCTGAAAGACACTCAGACCTAACAGGAGCAGGCCCGCTTAGCCAAATAATTACACCCACGATCCACACACACGGTTGATACAAGCCGCCGGTCAGAGCTAACGTCTGGTTTAGTGTGTCCTCCTCCTAAGCCAAGATGAACAGATGGCTTCTAAAACACAGCACCATTTTCATCCCATGTATTTGAGCATTTTTAATGTAGGAGCGCAAATCAAGCCTTCAAATTCAAATGTAGGAGAAGTCAACAGTCTGACGAATGAAGAATACAGTTCAGGTAAATGGTAAAGAGAGGGAGATAACTGAATTCGAACCCTGTGTGTATGTGAAAATGGTGAGAGAAAATGCTAATCCTTGGACTTGCCGAGGTGTGCGTGCGTGTGCGTGTGAGAGAGAGATACCTGCTCTACTAGCTTCCTCCACCTTAGCCTAAGGGTTAAATAGGGTGCTTTTAGCTAAGTTCAGGTAGAATACATCCTGTTATCCTTTATTATTTGTGCACACTTACCAAACTAATCCAGAGAAATAGCTGCATATTGCATGTAAGAGGAATTATACAAATAAATACTTTGTTTATGAAAATCGAGGCAGCTCTAATAAGTACTTCTTATTCAAGGATTCGAGAAATGGTTCATTTTAGGTAGCACGGCAACGTCTAACAAAGTGTTTGGCAACTACTGGGTTCAGGATGTGCTTCCTCCGAATACCAAACATGCAAAACAGAAATGTTGTGTTTCCTCCAAAAACCCAAACATGCAAAACAGAAACGCTTTCTTTCAAAAATACACAATTAACCAGTTCCGTCATCTGGTTTGTCTTTGTGTAGTTTGTATATTGATTGGACAATGTGTGCAATGTGTGCTTGGACAGTGTGTGATTCTATCTACTTTTAATTTCTCCTCCAAAGGCATTTTGAAAAAAAAAAAGTAGAATACAGTAAATAACCTCATTCGTGTTCATTACACTCAATTTATTTACAATTAATTTCCCATGTGCCTCTCTCAACCACTGCTGATGACGTGGATGTGGGGGTGAAGTGGGCTGAAAAATATCAACCCCAATGAATATCAAATCTATGCAGCCGTTCATTTTGTGATCACCTGACATGACTGTCACTGCATAAATCTACAGTCTGGGCTGAAAGGAAATCAGCCCCAGCCTGACTTCTTCATACTATACTGTGTATATTAATTACGATCGTTAGTGGTGTATTCTGTTGCACTTGATTCCACGAAAGCCCAAAATAATCTGTTTTAACATTTGTTAACAGCAAATTATTTGATGTAGATGGCAAAAATCAAACTTTATGTTGATGTCTTTTTATCTTCGAAAGACTTGAAAGATTTTGAATATTTTTCACATTTTTTGAAAAATACTGAAGACATTAAGACATACCATATGAAATTGTGCAATGATTAAAAAAATAAAATAACTATTAAGTCATATTTTATATTGCTCGAAGTGGCAATTTTCTTGGCGTCCTTTATGTCCAGCTGCATGACTACACCTCTTGGGCTGCATTTTTTAACAGTCTTGATGAAGTTCTCACAGCACTTCTTGGCTCCAAGTCATCGATCCCTGGTCATGCTGAGCATGCTGCATAAGCATTTCAAACAAAATGTCTTAAAAATAATAATAATAAAAAACCTGTATTACAAACTTCTGACTGGTACTGACTATACAGTATATATGAAAAGCCAACTGGAAGTAGTGAGAATTTGTAGCTCGACTTGCAGGTCTGCCCAAATTCCACTCAGAAGAGTGTGAAGAGTTTGTTTTATTTGTCAAGCTGTATCTTGACACTTTTTTGGTAAAAACCTGAGAATGCCTGCTGCTCTTTGTGGTCCAATAAAAATGAAATTATCTTGATTGCTGCTTTCTGGGCATAATTGCGGGAAATTGAAAAAAAAAAGGCTGTAATTTAAGAAAAAGGTGGGAGGGGGTGATCTATGGGTTGGGACAGTTATTGTTGGGAGCTTGACAAGCAGAAAGAAAAGCTTGACAAGCTCTGCATGTGTGTGTTTTGGTGCAAAGCCATTAGCACTAACCTTAGGCAGCGCTGGGTTAAACGAGTGTTAGCACAAAAAGAGCGCAAGTCAGCGCAGAGCGTTTGGGTCAAACGAGCAAGCTTGCCCTCCCTTTTTCCAACTCCTCCCCGAGGACGTCCCGATTCTCTGTCCTGCCATGGCTACGTTTTTTTGTTTTCTTTTTCCTTTCCTGCTCCTTTCTGTTCTTATTTTACCTCTGTCGCTTTCTTGGCTGTCACTCGGAGCCATGTCACTGTCGACCCCCATCCTGCCCATGAGATTTCCTCTTCCTGTGTGTGTGTGTGTGAGTGTGAGAGAGAGAGACTTCATTTTTAAGTGCAGTAGTTGTTGTTCCTAATCCCCTTCTTCCACTTCCATTTAATTTGGCAAATACTAAGTCAGTGTTTACACCAAGCTGGTTGTCCATCAGAGACTCAGTGTGTGTGTGTGTGTGTGTGTGTGTGTGTGTTGGTGAATGATACAAAGAGACACATTTTTCAAATAAGAAATCAAAATCTCCAATCCCACCAAACATGAACTTCTCACACACACCCACACCCACACTCACACACAGCAGCAGAGCAAGACTTCTTTATGTGCCTTCAGATTCTGACTTGAATTATTTATTCCTTCTATGTTCCACACTGAATTGAGTGAACTTTAAAATGAAAGTGTAAACAGAACGGCTCTGTGTAGCACTACCTACCTACCTAACACCCCACCCCGCCCGCACACACACACACACACACACACACACACACACAAACACACTTCTCTATCGACATATCTATCACCACAGCTCTTTGGCTTCCTATTCTCTCCCCTTCCCCTCTGTTCTTACCATGGTGGTTGTGGTGGTAGTGATGTGTGTACGTGTGTATGTGTGTGTATGTGTGTGTGGTCTTCTAAGTGTCCTCGTTTGTCATCACCCTCTCAGCTTGTGTGTCAGTGTGTAAGGATACACTCTTCCATGAGCTGATAAGCAGGACACCAAAGCTCAGGGATAGGTTAATGATAAAAATGAGTGTGATGTGTTCAACGTCTACTACCAAGTGTTCAGTGTGTGTGTGTGTGTGTGTGTGTGTGTGTGTTTAGAGTGCAGTTGTTAGAATGTGTGTGGTTTAATGTGTTGTTTGTGAGTTCTGTCATGAATGCATGTAAACTAATTTATCAGACTGCATGTGTGTGTTAGATGAGTGGGAGGGCATACTCTCACAGGAGCAGTGGTCAGACAGGATCGGGTTTGTTTACCTGCCTGTGTGTGTGTGTGTGTGTGTGTGTGTCTTGCAGCTCCATAAAACCTTTGTTTACTGTTTGTTCAGCAGCTGACTGAAGTCACTCCCCTGTCCCCAAGTCAGCAGGAGACCGGGAAAGCGTGTGAACACACACTCGCCGTGTCACATCAGGCACCGTCACTCACTAACCTGTCACATCAAAGCGACCGTTTCCACAACTTTCAGCACTACCGAGTACTAAAAAAAAAATAATAATAATAATAATTGTGCTCTGGTTGCTGGTACTAAAAGCGTGTGGTGCAAGTAATGGCCCTGAAGGTGGAATCGTACCATTAAAACAAAAAAAAAGTGCCGCCAAACAAACATGCTAATTTATTTGTCAAATATGTTTCACTTCTCAAAGACTATACAACACCAACAGTGTGTAAGTGCCACAAACAGCAAGAACACACACATGCTTTTGTTTCTGAAACACTTGGGCTGCTAAATTACAAAATGTTTTTCCTTTCGAAATGACAAAATATATATGCAAAACAGGCTTTAAAACAATAAATATTACATAAAAGCGCTTGTATTTCTTCTTTGCTTTCATTCGGGGGCTAAAATCAATGATTCCTCGAATGACCTGGATGTGTATCAGCAATTACTAGGTAGATTAAAGATTCCTGTTAGTGCCATTAGTGATGTGCTGCTAAAATGGATCACTAAACATTGCAAGAGGGTGACGGACGACATGGAGGCTGGAAAACTCGGCAGGATTTTCCAGGCGTTGCCGTTTAGGATTACTTTCATCACCCAAAATATTCTGTATGATATCAGACTAAGATTTCAGAGTACACATCTGCACCAGTGAATAGCTTGTAGAATAGGCGACTTCCAGGTCAACTCTGTTCAAGCTGAAATGAACTGCTGTAGGTGTTTTTATCGTATTTGGATTCTTGTATATTAGATTTCTAGACTTTGGTGAAAGGATTAGAAACATTTAACAATACAATAACAATAGTCGTTTTGAAATCAAAAGACAGAAAATGGAAAAACTTTTTTTTTTCCCACTGGGTTTCATATAAAATAAACATTCACATCCTGAATTCTCAGCTTTAATTTCTCATTTTCTATTTTCATTTCCTAATAGTAAAATGTGAAATATGAAAAACAAAAATAAAAAAAAATTAAATAAACAAACAAAATAAAATAAAGTAAAACTTGATTCATTCACACACGCAAAGGTCACCAGCAGGGGGATACGATGATCTGAACAGCGAAGATGCAGGAAAAATAGCTAGAAGACGTCTCAAAGGCATACGTCTGTATATCTGCCAATCTGTCTCAAATCAGTGTAGAGAAATGCTCATCCACGAGCGTCCACTGGTTTCACCAAGACTACAACTTGACATGGAAATTACAAGTGGATGACAATCTGCTAGAAATGTCTGTGGCCAGGGCGATAAACGAGGTACATTTGTTGAGCCCACAATATCATGTTACCTCGTTTATCGACCTGGCCTCGTCCTCATCCACTTTTCCTTTCTTCCAGGTCAAAACAGACAAACTGTTCAAAATATACACTTAAAATTCAGTGTGTGTGTGTGTGTGTGTGTGTGTGTGTGTGTGTGTGTGTATATATATATATTCAAGACTGTCTGCTAAAATAGTATTTGTTTGATGTAAATTCATCGCCAAAGAAATAAATGAAAAACAGAATACAAGTCATTTTCATTTTCTGTTTTTTGGTTTCAAAACAGATCTGGATTTGAATGGATGATGCACAGATTTAAAAAAAATAAAATTTCCTATTTTAACACGTGCCAAAGGAAAAAAATAAATAAATCAAGCAGCTTGTTTTCCCATTTTCATTTCTAAAAGAAAAATCAATGAACGCAATGTTTCATGGACCTAATAATAAACATTACAATGTAATTTTCATTTTTGTAAAATTTTTATACAGTTTATATACAAATATAATTAAAATTTTGCACAAATCCATCAAAAGAATGGGTTGATTTAATTTTACTTTCATCACAGAGCAGATTTCATTGTCACCGTTGTTGACAAAAGTCTTTAAATAAGCCTTTTTGTCAGTAAGTCTGTTGAACCCAAACAACTGATCAGACAAAGGATTAATGTTAATCTGAGCACATCTTTCATGTTGAGCTGAACAATGGCGGCGTTGTTCACAGAAATGATGATGCAGGCATTTTTGTCGTGGTGACTGTTCCTGGTGAACTAGAACCTCAAAGTTAACCTGGCTCCTTCTTGTGTAACGTAAAGTTTACATTAGAAAAAAAAAATGTCCAGAGGAGGATTTATGAGCGTTATAGCTAAGAGTTCCTGGTCAGTAAAGGACAAAGTTTAAGTGAAACATCCTCAGAGGTGAACGAAAGCAGGGACAGATGTATAGAAACAGAGACAAACATGTGTTTAACATATTAGGACGGTGAGACGATTGTTCCACTGGGACAAATAAAGACGTCTTTTCCTCCTGTAACAGTGCTCATAACCCTTAACTGACCTCCTCAGTTTACACACACTTCCCAACTCATCTTAGAGCCTACACACACATGCACAGACACACACACTCACACACTGAGCATCCCCCAACAAACAAACACTCTGTGCTTGAGTGTTTTGGCAGATGGGTGGACATTAGGAACCCGGGGAGGTCAGAGATGCCCCCCTGCCATGGTTCCCACCAGCATATCAACAGGGAAGATAAATAAAGGTACACCAGCTGGGGAAGCTTTTAAAAACAGACACATAGGGGCACAAATAAACGGCAGGCTGACACTGTAACGCAAACCAGTCCTGATGGAGCAGACCAACACGTCCAGGCAGAACCGTGTGGTAATGTTCACTCACGCTGATGTTATTGCTACGGTAAATTTATCAGTGGAACCTAAATGGAAGAATAACAAGGTGCTTTTGGGGGTGATGTAATAAATCAGTGACTATTACACATCCTGTCATAACCTGTGTTCTTGTCATATAAAACACCTAAATTAAAAGCAGTGTGTTAACTGACACCGAGTTGAGCTATGATGATTAATATACAGCGTATACACACACACACACACACAAGCTTGAATGACCAAACTCAAACATGTCCGCTGGGTGGCTTTCTGTCCTATGGACGAATTCTGTGTTAGGTCCCAGCATGGCGCTGTTCCTGGACACACACACACACACACACACACACACACACACACACACCCTGGCTAGCATTAGCATGCTGTCTGCATAGGTCAGTGCCAGCAGGCCTTTTGTGCGTCAGTGCAGTGATGTCAGTGGCTGTTTGTTGTGTGTGTGTGTGTGTGTGTGTGTGTGTGTGTGTGTACACACAGCCCATCAAAGCAAGAGTCAGACTTAAACCCTCACTCAAACTCTCACTTTGAGACAATGTTTCAAAAGCTGCACAAAATATACAAGCATACAGCTGAAGATATAAAGATTAAGACTTGGGTACTTTCATCTAGCACTAATCTTGGGTCTGGTGTTATCGGACAAAGAGTCACTGTAGGCGGAAATAAATGTGAAACCGCTGTGGTGAAACTTTCACACCTGCATGCGCATCGATAGCAGACACTGAGGTACCCGCATGCACATCAATCAGAGATTGAGGGAGTGTGGAAATATGAGGAAACTGTGCCTGTGTGCCTGACAGAGAGAGAGACGGAGAGACAGAGACAGAGTAGAGACAGAGAGACACAGAGCCTGCATTTGTCTGGTGTCTGTCTCCTATTTCTTAATTCAAGGACCCCTGTGCAGCAAGTGCAATATCAAAGCCAGATGGAATATGAATAAATCTAATATTGCGGAGGCTTGAAGGGAAAGGGCAGAGAGAATTAGATTCATGACCGAGGTTAAGGAGAGGTTAGCAGAGCCTTTGATTTCAGCTAATCTCTCCATCAGATCAAACGCTAAACTGAGAGCGGCATTCCGTTTGGCTTTGAGCTACCGCCACCGTGCACAAGGGGACATTCTTCCCTGTCGCTCCATACCTTTGTTTCTCTTTGTGCTGGGAAACGTTCATCTTAGTTTTGACAAGCTTAACGGTTGCAATTCTCCCAAACCAACATGTGAGGAACAAAGTTACAAAGATGGTCATGCTTTCTGTAATATACTATTCTTTTTTTTAAATACAGAACCCCAAAGGTTTTTTTTTTCCTGGCTGTCCTTCTGGGGAAACTTATAGAGGTCCTACAGTAGAGTGTTTCCCTGTCGCAGAGGGATCTGAGAACCCTTAAAGAACTCATGGCAGCTGGGTGAACTTTACAACTGAACATGCTCGTGACCAAGCCTGCGACTGTTCATTAAAAACAAGGCATGCCCAAGCCAATTCAAGCTGGAGGACTTTGAGGAGCGACTGCCTGGCAATTTGAACAGTGCCACCTACAGTACTGGAGTACTCGTACACAATAGCCAATACGAAACTGCAGAGCGTACAGACCCCTGAGTGATGCACGTCATTGTGACATCAGATACGTCTCCTGATTACAAAAACAAAGTGGAAGACGAGAGTGATTTTTAAGAGCAATCAGAATTCGTTTTCTAAAATATCGTGTTGTGCTGTTGAGTGTCAGAATCAGAAGTCGTCATAAACACATTCGTTTCTACCACATGCTTTCGAATCGGACACCTTTCCAAGCCAACAGAAGAAAGAAGGCTGTAGATACAGACAGTTAACAGGGATAGTCGGTCCGAGGAGCTATATCCGAGTTTAGCTAAGTAGCTAATTATGATATCAGAAGAATTTAAGAGGCTTAGATTGCTAGTTAGCGAACATGCCTAATTTATATTACTTTAACAAACGTACATAGCTCACCTAACATTTACATCAAGAGACTAGCTACCTAACATGAGATAGCTAGGTTACGTTCTTATTGAGGAGTTTCCTATAATGGACACATTTAGCTAGTTAACTTTGCTCAGCTAAAGTATGTATATAATTATATAATAATGTAGATAATTGTAAGTCGCTTTGGATAAGGGCGTAAATGTATTGTAAATGAAAAGGTTATAGCATCTGGCTGGGCAGCACCCCAGCTTTCACTGCCACTATGTCCTCAATGTTGTAATAGTACTATGTTTACAATAGTAAAATGTCACGATCGTGCCACAATCAGCAAAGTTGTAAGTATAAAGAGACTCGTATGACTTCAATTTCTCTCTAGCCACTGACAGGAAGCCAAGTTATAAAGATCTTCTGGAGCTACATCATTTGAAATTGTTAGTTTGGCCAAATAGCACTCCCGGTCTTTTAGCGGTTATCTATAATAATAAGTGGATAACGTTTTAACTAACGTCAATCTGATTCCTAATTATAATTTGTGATTCTTGATTCTTTAGACAGATTAATCAAGTAGCAGCAGGTTGCTAAGCTCCTGGTTCCTCACGTCTCTTTTTGTTTACCAACACTAAAAGGGTCTGTACAAGCTTGTAAGCTCACAAAGGCGGAGAACCTTTTTTTTTTCTTGTAAGACTGTATTTGGTGAAGTTCTACTGACATTCCCTCAGCTCTCCATAAATGATGTCATCAAAAGAAAAACATTTTTTGTTCACAATACAAATTATATGAATGACCAAGATCAAACCAATCACCACAAAGAGGCGTGTCAGTCATGTTGAGGAATTGGGGCGGACCTAATGCTCATAACTTGTCTTACCAATTCTTTCCTAACCAAATGCAATGACTCGCTTGCCTTTATTTTACAGTAAATATCTACAGGTCCAGCTTTCCAGAGAAAGGGACACATGAAGGTCACGTACACTACTTATAAAAAGCGATCATTTTCCTCTCTCCGATTATGAACGTACACTCTTTAGTGTGATTCAGCGTGTGACCATTAAAAGCAACCCCCTTGGGGAAAATGTAGCAACACATTTAAAGCTAATCAGCTTGATGCATCACTTCTGTGGATGAACAAGGCAGCGTGAATGTTCGACTGCGTAAAGCAGAGGGAGGCTGTGAGAAAACGGTCATTAAGGAATGATGGATACATGCATTTTTCTGCTCTGTATGGCAAAAGGGTTTTTCAGCCCATCATCAGCTTCTCTCTCTCTCTTTATCATGATGTGTTACGACTGTGTTGGAGCCTCTCAGTGATATTCTGGGCAAAAGGGTGAGAAATCAAGGCCAATGAAGCTTTATTGGTACAACTGTCTGTGTACAATTTTGCAACTGAACAACGGTCGTAGTTAATGGAGGGTAACCACTCCAATAGATGCAAATAAAAACAGATGGAAATAGAGCATGAAGGGGAAAAAATCAGTTGAGGTACCGAGCAAAAAACATCGTTCTGTCTCCTAAGAGCGATTTTGTGACTGACTGCACTGCTGGATGCACCCAAGTAGCATCATCTCACACACACCCATATACACACACACACACACACACACACACACACACACACACTCACACACACACACACACTGCTGAGATCAGTTAACTCCAGAGCGAGGATGAGCATCTGTTCCTCACCCATTCTTGGTCCTTTTCATTTCTCTCCAAAGCCTCAGGGACACGCTCTTTTATTTTCTCACTCCTTCAAACTCTCCATCTTCACGTCACTGGGTGTCTGGGGTAATTGGGGTAAAGGATGGCACAGCTTAAAGGAGAGGGGAGCAATGCCACACACACACACACACACACACACACACACACACACACACACACACACACATACATTCCCTCCTCTGAGTTTAGTCACAGTTGCAGACTCATGCAGTGGGGAACCTGCCATATTGCGATGTGACAGTGTATATGAGACTTCCCTCTGGTGAGACAATAATAAGACCCTAACAAGACAATAATGAGCCTTTAATGAGACAAGGGATTGGTGAGGAGAGTGCAATATGAATGATGGAAATGTGATTATCGGGTTGATCTCTACAATATGCACATTATGTAGGTATTAAAATTTTTGTCTAGAGACGATTGGAATGGATTCATCTCATCTTACAAGTCATGAAGGCTTTTCCCTTTGTGCTATCAATCAGCCGTACAAATTTCTACGGTTGATAAGACTATCAGCTATGTTAAGCAGCAAACTGAGGTGAAAGTGGAAGACCTTCGACCTGGGCCTTTAACTGAGAGGAAGCTTTGGTAGATGGGAGGAAACCAGAGAACCCAATGGAAACCCACATGGACACGGGAACAACTAATGCTAAGGATCGTGTAAGGACTGAAACTCAACAGGGCATGCGGTTATAGGAAAATAATCAAAGATGAGCTTGTATGATGGGGTCACAACCCCCCGGAGTTGATTATTTTCCTATACCAGTATGCCCAGAAGTGTTTTATTTCTTTTATACCATAGCAATTTGCCAATGATTTCAACCTTTCATCCATTTGAAAGTGATATATCATACTTTTTATCAGTTTATAGTTACATGTAATAATGTTGAATGTCCATGAAGCAAGTTTCCTGTTATCATTAACGTTATATCAGCTATAAACAGTCATTCTCTTACCAGCCATTCTTTTTTTCCCTCACTCGATCTTAACAAGACAACAAATCATGTTACTGAGATAGCAGGAAAGCCAAAATCCTCCATCATGAAGACTCTCCTGTGGCAGAAAATTCCTGACTGCAACATAACGCCGACACTGGAGACTCTTTCCATAAATGTTTATTATATTGTATGTATTATAACGAGCGCATTAATATAAACCAGTGATATGCCTTGCAATTGCTGCTACACTGCACAATAGTTTACAGTCCATGTTCTGTGTATTTATTGTCCTGTGTGTTTAATGTTCTGTGTATACTGTTCTGTGTATTTTTTTTGTCCTATATTCATCTCACACTGCTGTGTATCTGCACTTTATGTAGTCTTTTGTACTATGTGTTGCACAATAGTCCTGGAGAAACAACATTTCTTTCCAATGTATACAAGACATGACTTGACTTGACTTGACTATATAGAGGAATGACAGAAAAAAAAAAACACACTTGACTTGACTATTGTTAGAGCTGCTGTTATATGAAATTCAACACCTCAGACCAATCAAAAGTTTAAAGTTATGCCACTAAAAGTTTCCAGGCTGGGGGAATGCCGCTGAACATGAGAGAGCGAGAGGTCACTTTCTGGCAGTGCTGCATTGTGGGTGTGATTGGGAGGTGGTTGGGCTGCGGTTATGGGTCTGACGAGCAAAAGGACAAAATGTTTCCACCAAGCACATACCAAGAGTTGACCATGTTATTAGACAAAGAACTTTAATGATTAAGAAAAAAAAGACTCGTGCGTTATTGTTCTTTTCGAATGTCATTTGACTATTTCTGATGTGCAGACTGTTATGTTGGATTTCAGGATATTAAACTCGTTTTTTTCCCCTGCTGACTGAATCACCCTATAAAAGAGTGTTCCCTATGCGTCATTTTGTAGCTCATTTGTTCTGAAAGGTTCAGGATATAAGAAGTTCCAACTTCTTGGGAATTTAGTTTTGTTTACTTGACCTGTTTTTATGGCACAATAACAGTTGTGTTAGTCTATATTCTTGGCTTCTTGGATCTTTTCATCTGCTTGAGCCATCACATGCTTTAACCATTAGACTAGACTACAACAATTTCATATGGCAAGGCAACTCTGGTGTTGATATTTACCCCAAGATGAGGTTTAAACCCACACTCGTAGTACCAGCATGTCTGCTGTTCCAGAGCTGACTTCAACAAGAAGTGTTGAAAAACCCTGTACCTCCTAAGCAATAACCATCTATGATTGGATGATTGGGGGGGTGGCACTGTTTTGGTCCAGCCCCTGCAAAGTTTGTGTACAGTTTCCATCTCCAAGAGTGAAAAAAAAAAAAAAAAAAAAAGCCTCAAGCACATGAAGAGGATTTTTCCCCCTTAAGCAAATAGTAAAAGACAACATTATTGACGCAGTAAGAATTCTCGCAAACAATCACAATATAAAATTTCAATTACGCTCTTGGTGCTGTTGGAGAATGTGTTTTTTTTTTCTCCGTCTTATTTTTTTCCTCTATTACTCTTCCCCTGCTAGCACTCATTCATTTAGCACACTTGGATGAAATATTAGTTTAACATTCAAATTCGGCCTAGAGTAAGAAATCGCCACCAAATTAGCATACAAGAAATCTAAGCGCTGTTCTTCTCAGTGTTTGTGTATATATATATATATATATATATATATATATATATATATATATATATATATATATATATATATATATATATACATATACATATACACAGTACTGTGCAAAAGTCTTAGGCACATGCAAAGAAATGCTGTCGAGCAAAGATTCCTTCATAAATAATGAAATTAAATACTATAAAGAGCAGTAAAGAGTGATAAATGAAACAAAGTCAATATTTGGTGTGACAGCCTGTTGCTTTAAAAAAAAATAGTAGTCTCAGGTAGAGTGTGTGCAGTTTTATAAGGAAATGAGCTGTAAAAGTGTTACTGAGCATCTTGCAGAACCAGCCACAGTTCTTCTGGAGAATTTGACTGTTAAACTTGCTTCTTATTTTTGCAGCGAAACCCAGCAGCCTTCAATATGTTTTTATCTGAAAAGTGTCTCTTACTTAACATTCTGCTTTCTTTACTGCCATACAAACATTTTTCTGTAACATTTAATTTTGTGCTGGAAAACTAATGTTTGGAAATTTAAAAGGGTTTTGTAGTTTAATGTAGAAGTCATAAAATACAAATCTATAACAAAGTTTGTACTAATAAATAATAGTGTGCCCATATATATATATATATATATATATATATATATTTTTTTTTTTTTTACTTTTGCACTGTACTGTATCCTTCTCTTTGTCCATGCCACTGATGTCCCACACTGCTTTGCAGCTATGTATCAGACTATTACAAGTCATTGTTTGGCTGTTTGAGAGTAATCAGTGTGTGTGTGTTTATCAGCCCTCTGTATTAACACTTTCTGTTCAACACTTTCTGCGTATCTCTCTGGTCATCTACAACTATCCTGCAATGGTCGGTTAGTTTAAAGTCAATCTTGAAACACACAGATACTTGGCTCAATTAACAGCTCTATGCTTGATTTGGATTCTGTCTCTCTCACAAGCAAAAAAGCCTCTGCCAAATGAATAAACGTAATTTATCAGAAGTTTAGTGACACCTCGTACCTTTTATTCCTGTTCTTCCACTCAGGCCAATAAAAAGATTTGATACTAATCTAAAACTACAGAGTCATTGATTGCATCTGTCTATCTGCACTGGGCTATTGACAAACCTTTTTCCAGTAAATTGGAGATAGAAATCGTTTTTGAAAGTTTATTGCATTGTGGATTGTGTTCTGAAAGTCCAGATTCTTAAATGGTCTAGAAACTCAAAGTCTTCAGTAGGGGATGATTTATACTTCTGCAGTGATGGCAGTTTTGATCTGTAAATAAATTCATTACACAACAATGTGATTGTATCACCATGTGTGACACAAACATGAAATGCAGGGGGGGGGAAAAACCTGATCTACTCGCTTGAGCTGTTCCTTTATAGCTGTCCATGCAGGAGTTTTGTTGTAGAGAACAATGTTTATTAAAGACATCAGCCTGAGAAAGCAACAGCATACAAATGTCTAAACTGATATTTTTAGAACGCATTTCTGTCATAAGCTATTATGTATGAGATTTTTCATGGAATGCACTTTCAAATAGTGGTAGGGGAGTGGTTTGTTGTTTACACACAAGATTTATTTGGAACAAAATTACTCTGAAAGCCTTGAAAAAATCCACGGAAGAAAGGTAAATCTTTCCAGATACGCAACTAGACGCGTCTCCTTACCAAGCAATCAGCGTTTGCCTGAAGGCTAGATCATTCACAGCACTGTAGATACGCACAACGCACAGTTAACTCATGGAGGACTGTGCACACGAAGGTAAAAACACGTCTCCACGTGCTACTCTTACCCAGAAACCCCCTCTCTCCTTTGCACTTCAAATACATGTTAATGCTGAAATATACACCAGGCCTCTCTGCTTCATCCTGGTCAGGACTGCGGTTAATCCGGAGCCTAAGAGCACTGGACACAAGGTGGAAGGTGAAGCCGGGTTATTGCAGGGCATCTCACACCTATCCAGGCCACGCAAAATTCCAGGATCGCTCTACAGACTTGATCAGGTAGATCACGTAGATCGATCTACGTGAGCTGTATAGCAGAAACATCTCCCACTGCGCCTCGTTAGCACTGTACAATTCAGTTTAAATGGATTACATACTGTATGAATGATGTCAAAAGAAAATATATTAGCACTAACCCCACCCACTCACCATAACCTTAATCATTCTTAACGTTTGTTAAGAGTAGGCTACGACTTATAGTTGATAAGTAAAAAAAAAAATCATACAACGCCATTTGTCGTATGAAAGGTTAAGAAGGTTAGTGGTGGTAAGGGATAAGGTTAGGGTAATGTTATATTAACTTATTTTCCATGAAATTTATGAAAAAAATGATATCTAGTTTGACTGGACTTTCTAAAATTTCTAAACATTGTAGCTTTGTCATTTTTGTTGCGTTTTTGTTTGTTTGTTTGTTTGTTTTTGTGTGTCAGCTCAAGATTTGGACTAGTAAAAGACTTCTTAGCTTCTCTGAAATTCTGTATGAATTCCACATAGACTCCACATAGGAGTTCATACACACAAATAACATCACGTTTTTCTATTCTACTAGTCTCATCTCTCTTTTTTCTTTTTTTTTTTTTTGGGGTCATACAAAGTTAATGTGTAAAGCTGAGAGAAATTTCTCTACTGCAACATTTTTTTTTTTGGAAAGAGAAAGCTAAATTTCCCAGCAAGACTGCATCAAGTAAACATGCTGTAAACAAATTTCACCTGGCTAACAAACATGCACACACTCGCACATGCAGAACTTTAATAAGACTCTCCCCTGGGCTAGTATAAACCAAGCATACACTTGGACTGTAGTGTGTGTGTGTGTGTGTGTGTGTGTGTGTGTGTGTGTGTGTTTACTTTGAAGACGAAAGGTTCCTTTCATCGTTATTAAGCTCAACATGGACTTTACAGCTGACGCACACACCCGTCCAAAAGCTCAGTGTGTGTGTGTGTGTGTGTGTGTGTGTGTGTGTGTGTGTGTGTGTGTGTGTGTGTGTGTGTGTGTGTGTTCCATTTCCAGCAGTCCCTCAGCTCTCTCGGTTTCAGTGCTAAGGTTTTTTTCTGACTTGCTTTAAACTCTTCCTCAGTAAAAAGAGCGTCTGAGCTGCTGTGCCATTAGAAAACACACACACACACACACACACACACACAGAGAGAGAGAGACACAATAATGTCTCATACGTGTCAGAGAGACAATGGAAAACAGCAAATTAAGTCTCACTCTAGAAATCAGATGGTGCCATTGTCAGTTGTGTGTGTGTGTGTGTTTAGGTGTGTGTGTGGCGCCGCGTTGCCGTGTGAAGTAGCTTAACGCTGCAGCTTGACAGCCACATTGTAACAATGCAAGCCACCAGTGTCTGTTTACCTTCTCTGTGTGATTTCATCAATGAGAGACAATCAATAGGGGGAGAGGGAGGGAGAGAGAGAGAGAGAGAGAGAGAGAGGAGGCTAGGAGAACAAGGTTTTATGTACAATTTGGATCTTTATTCCGTCCAATTTAGCTCTTCGTGTCCTTCTTTCCTGCAGTTCCTCTGTCTTTTTGTTTCTCCCAGCATGTATTATTTGTACCATATTTCTCCCTCTACATTCCCTGTAGCTCTTTCTCTCACTCTCTTTCTCCTCTTAGTATACCTCTGTCCATCTCAGTCACTCGCTTTCTGTTCTGCCTCACTGACAGGAGAGAAAAATAATGGATGTTATCAGAGACGGGTTGTGGTTTGAGTCCATTACAGCATTACAGTTAAAAAAAAAAAAAGCAGATGTTGATATCAGTCTAAAGGCGAGTAGGATTATAAATACAGGGTGAACTACAGGAAATAAAAAAACAATACACTGGAGAACACCTCTCGTTTGCATCCTGTCACCAGCTTGACGAAATGTTTGGCGTGTTTTTTTTTTTTTTTTATAATTTCATTTCTTGACACATTTTAGCATTCCTGTCAGAATAAGGTCAGGGCCATCCAACTCCCTGCGTGGGTGTGTTTGATTACTTCCATGTGGTAGTGATGAACCTCATAAACCATTTCCTGTGGTGAGGCAAGACTCATGATTTAAGTGTCATGGTGAGTGTTTGTGCACATGAAGTAGCTTGACTGTCATGCTCTCAGATTTCTAATCATTAATCACAAGACTTCCTCCAAATCCAGATTATACACCAGTCTAAACACTAGCAGAACACATAAATGCACAAAATACTGATGGGTAAAAGATGCAAAACAACTGAATTAGGGTTAGCAATGCAATAAGAAGGAATAAAAACATCACACGGTCTGCTGTTATAGGGAAAAAAAAATTATATATATATATAACTGGCATTAGAAAGCATTGACACTGGAGACTCCTTCCATAAATGCTAAGTAAACATAAAGAAAGATTCACCGTATCAACAATTCTATGTTTTTCTTTGCTAAATGATGTTTATTCTTATATGTGGATTATGTCGAGTGTTCACCTTAGAAGTCTCTGTGTATTAACATATTAAAACGAGCACATTAATATAGACTTGTGAGTTGCCTTGCATCTGGCACTACTGTCAGATCTGCTGGTATAGAAAATTAATCAACACCTTCCAACCAATCAGATTCGAGAATTCAGCTGCACTGGAGTATACTGCTATTTGTTGGATTTAACGCCGGCGATTATGTACATCTACCTTGTACCTACATCTATATAGCCTTTTATACCAGGAAAATCCACTATACATATGATTACTGACTCTGTCTGTTTTTCTGCACAGTTTATCCGTCCATCTTTATTCTGGATAATTCTTTATTATTGGAAAAATGCCACCATAGGACACTACCATGTACCACAATACCATGTATACATAAATCTACATGTACATCTATAAATTACAACACAGTACAGACGTCTTTCAACAGCTCTGTGTGATGTATTTCTGAAGCTGGGGGAGCTGAAGTGGTCATTATTCGAGCATTTCTTCTTCTTTAAGTTTCCTCAGTTCATTGCTGCCATAGCAACAACTGGCAATGCTAACAGAGATGTCATTAATGGCCATAACTGCTGAAGTGCCACTGGAAAGAAGAAATCCTTCATTCTTGATGGTACAAAGGTACTCGACTGAACAATCGGTTAATCTTCTTTCCTTGATGTACAGCTGAATACAGCTCTTACAGGAGATACTGTAAACTTGTGGAGTATTAGGTAACACAAAATGACCCTATAAGCCTGTGATTTTAGTGTGTGTATACTGTATATATAGTACATAGTGCAGACATCAGTTATCACTCTTTAGCAGGATCACATGATTTCCCGGATCATTTGCTCACACTTTAACTGCATCCCTGGTGGCATTGTGTTGGAAATGTTCGAGTTACAATACCTCAAACATACAGCAAATGGTAAAATGTTTCTGGTACTAACATCAGAGTAGCAAGACTTTAGTGATACCTTTAACTTTTGCTTTAAATGAAACTGATTTCACATAGCCTATAATCTCATAAGCTTTGAAAGGTAAAGACAAGTAGTTTATTTAAGCTAGATGTGCATTTTTTATTTATTTGACTCACTCTAATGCTCATTTCTGCTGTTTGCAGACACATTTGAAAATTCATTAAAACAAAAACATTAAAAAACATTTTTAAAAAAGTCTTCAATACTCTCACTTCCTTACATAAATGTTAAATAAATGTCACTTCACATAAACCTTCACAGTCTCAGTGATGAAAAATTTTCGTTGTTAAATAACATATTTTTAAATCAGTTTAGTATTTGTCTAATGTGGAGCATCTGCCATACAAGACCTCGTGAAATAGCACATTAGAACAAGCACATAATAAATAATTATACAGCAGTTAGTTCCGATCCACTAATTTGATAGGACGAGTGGAATTCCAAGAGTGCCTATATTTCCTGTAACCACACAGACATTTCACTTTGTGTATCAGTCCTCTCGTGTTCACTACGTAAAATTCCACTTCCTAGTTCGAAACAGTTACAAGAGTTTAGTTAGCGATATCACCAGAGGACCTGGCAAACAATACTTTTGACTTCTGAAAGTCAAAATCTGAAAGCTCATCAGATGAAATAATAATGAAAGGGAAGAAGGGAAGCCAATTTCTTCTTTGGGAACTATTTCTGCTAGTGGAGCAAAAATAAACGAAACATTTGGTCATATTGTGTCCGAAATGTCACTCACTCGATATTAATTTCTTGTTTATAGAACTGTTGTATAAAAGCAACATCACATTCGCAATCGTGCGGTTATACTGAATATTGGCACACCTGTGATTAACTACAGCACACGCCGTGTGGGCTTCTGCCTACGACCGACTCACAGCCATGTCGATATTCAGTATAACCGCACTCTTGCCTCTGCAAAATCACTTAACATAATACCGGCAAGCGAGGGAACAACTGATTATAGCTGCCATAAACAGAACTTGTGACTGTCCCACAACATTAACTGTAACTATAAATGGATAAAAAAATATGATGTGTTCTTTAAATAATGAAAAAGGTTGTAAGGTTGTTTTTCAATTTGCTGTGGTATAACAGGAATAAAACAGAACGTAATGTGCTGCCGTTGGAAAATAATTCAGGGTGGTAAATTTCGCGTAAAAATGAAAGCCATTTCATGTCAGGTCCCGTCGCACCACCCAGTCTTTGATTATTTTCCTATAACAGGAGGAAAAAAAGATTATTTTCCTATAACAGGAGGAAAAAAAATCTGGTACTCCTTAATTAGGAACCAGACCCACTGACTGTGGGGCGTTGTCAGTTAAACATAATGACCATTCCGTAATTCAAAAGTATTAGACAAAAAAAAATGCTGTCATCTTAAATATTTTGTAATTTTTCTAATAGAGCAAGTCAATTGCACTGTCTCACAGATGATGATCATGATGATGATGATGATGATGATCGTGATGATGGCTGATCCTGCATACCTGGTGCTGGTTTAAGGATGGCACTGGCTTTTGGATTTGTTAGTCATGAAATGGTCTGTGTTTTTTGTCTTTCTTGATTATGTCACCCTTTAGGCACATTCAGTACAGACAAAGTGATCTGGTGATTGCCATGTAAAGCTACACTCAGTATTTAAAAAAAAAAAAAAAAAATTCCTATATATATATATATATATATATATATAATTAAGCTGATATAATAAAGCAGATATATATATTTATATATCTCATATGTGCTTTAAAAAAGTTAAAAAAGGGTGCCACAAGAAAAAAAAAAAAAAAAGATTTTCTCATTTACTTTTGCAGCAAATTATTCAATGTCTGTCTTCCTTCAGAACTGAACCCAGTCCATGATTACACAAGGACACAGCACAGCTGTACTTTTCATGGAGGACAGGAAAGAGCATATTGAAAAAGAAAAAAACAATTCACACGTCTAAGAACTTAACCTTTCTTTGTCCTGATGTTCGTCCTTCAGTAGTACAGCTAACCCATCTGATAACAAGCTTGTATGCAGATGTTCACACAGTAATACCTGCTCCCCTGCTGCTCTCTCTTTACCTGTCTTCCATGCTGTATAGGATCACCATGACCAATCAGAACCATCCTCACCTCTTGAGGTGCTAATGTGAGAAGGGGTATCCGTGACCAACCTTTGACCCTTCCCAGGCTGATCTGCTGTTTCTTGACCCTTTAATCCATTACTCTTGGCTATAAATACATCAATTTTGTATGCAAGTACAAAGATATCACTTATAATCCTACGGAAATGCTGCTTTCATGTGCTACCCACTCATGGCTGTTGTGTGTGTTTTGGATTTCATGCCTCTGTTGGGTGTAAAATGGCCGTGATGTGGGTTTGGGGTGTGTTTGGGAGCGTCTATGTGTTCTCACTGAATGGAAATGATTACTAGATTCGCCAAAGTGACCATCAAGGCCAGAAAAAGATCTGAGCATTCTGAATTTCTGTGCAATAGGGATTAGACCGTGCGCTGGTACACGATTATTAGGAAATATGAAATAGTTAAAGTTCAATAGTGATAACGTCACAAATATGGTTAATGTTTAAAGCATTAAAAATGGGGAAGACTGTAGTTCTGCATTGTTAACTACTGGAGTCAAGAGTCATCAAAATAAATAACAGTTTCTATAACTACATATGTTTATTGCTTGTGCAGCTACTCCAGTGTCATGATGCCATCCGCCTCAAAACTGTGAATTTGTACACAGACACCATCATATTATCCTAATTACTAAGAATGATACTAGTATTAGTCCTACTCTGTGCTCATTTACTTTGTATTTGTACGATGCACCGATACCAACTTCCTACACCATATGACGTGAGCCTAGCATATGGTGTTGCACTAATGAACAGATCTTTATTTAACGATAAATGCCAGCAATCGAAGTGTAACACTCGTGTCACTCTCAGGTTGAGGTATGCTGGACCAGTATCTAGGTTCAGAGGAGCAATAATGAAACTCACACAGACCACCAAATGTGTTTGAACTGCCAGCTTATATTGACAAAAAGTGAGCAATTGTAAGATGTCACTTTGATTGGGGGGAAAAAATGAATAAAGAAATATCAAATGTTTCTTTACCCCCTTCTTTTTCCTATAGGTTTTCTTCTATTTGCGCTAATTCAACTAGTTTTGTTCACCTAGTCGTTTTATCCTATTTAGTTTAGATCTAATAACAGTTTCTGATGTTCGCTTTTAGGCCTAATCAATTCGAGTTTGGTTTTTCCTTATACACATTCAGTGGTTTTCACTACACAGTATTACTCAGCCTGCTTCAAAGTAACATTTTTGTTTGACACTAAAGAATACATCACTAAAACTCAACATTCAAGGGAAAAATAAAACACGAAAATGCGCAAAAGTTGCAATATTCTCAAAGCTGGTTTCACATATGGTGGTCATGTACAGTAATTTTGGTTACTGTCGGTCCTCTATAATCAACCCAGTCCAAGTGTTATCTGCAGGAAATAAAAAGTAAAAGTCTTTAGTCCTACCAGGATAGAGGTTTCTCAGGTGAAGCTGCTTTCCTTTGCAGGTGGCTGATATGTAACAGTCTCAGTTCTCCTCAGTGGTTAGTTGGGTGGCTCGCCATCTTGTTGATATGGAATTTCAGATGTCTCAAAGGAAAAGAAAAGACCTGTCCTGTCTTATAAACAGTACCATACACACACAAAAACAGAGCAAAATACTATTAACAACACGACACAATTTACAAAGATTAAATATTTGCCTGAAACATTAACAATCCTCCCAGTCTCACACAACCATAAGATTTTCTCAAAATGGTGGCTGCACGCTAATTAACGCAGCACATGCGGTTCTGGATAAGCATTCACATATAATCCACATCTCATCCCCACATAGATTAACCAAAACATTCACTTTTCATTAATAACATTAACCACAAAACAAATATATTTTATTTATATATATATATATATATATATATATATATATATATATATATATATATATATATATATATATATCTGGAACAATACATTTTAAACAATTTAATGAACTCACCAAATCCGTTTTCTCTCAAATTCACAAACGTAAATATACTCCAAATCAATCCCAAGATTTCACCACTGTAGCACCTCAGAACAAATTAAATTTACTTTTCCAAGCATATAATCTAAATTATTTTCTTCATTCACTCGATCTCCTTCAGCGTCACCTCTCGTCTTGTCATTTAGCACGTTCTCTCTCCTTAATCAGCACATGCGCTATTCTTAAAGAGCCATGCTCTTTTATCCTTCTCACATTAAAACAGGGTTTTAAACATTTCCAATCATTAGTTTAGTAACCCAGAATGTTATTTTAAGATTTCTTCTTCTTTTTTTTTATTTTTTTTATTTTAGGTACTTGATGTTGTGTATTTATATTTCTGTTAACATTTTAACCTGGGTTACAAAAGCACAGCAAACTGCAAACTGTGAAAATATCAAGAGGAAAAACTGCAGCATGTTCCTACAATACAAGTAACCTTATAGACCATCATCTGGTGTTTAGATGGTATGTTTAACAGACAGTGTGAGGACGTCCAACCTGAGTGTGTTCATTATGAACTGTGCAAACACAAAAGTGTTCAGAAAGCACGTGAAGCAGTGAAGTGAGCATGGGAGTGCTCAGTCCTCGCAGAAATGCAGTGCTCTGAGACGCAGACGCTTCCTTTCCCCCTCGCTCGCCCGGGTCTGCAACCTTGCTTGCATGTCAAAGTTCAATTCATGGCACCTTGTGCTCATTTTTCATGACCACGCTCACTGATATTGCTCTACGCACTCAGGTCAGCCACCCTCACGCTCTCTATTAAAGATACTGTTTAAACGCTATAACATATTAAACAGTAGACTCAGCATGATTAGTTCACTGCCATAACATAAACAGAGCTAAATACAATGTTCCATGATTCCTTTGACTGGTTAATACGAACTATGTTACTCATGTTCCTGTTTATTACTGTGCATTTTCCCTACTGTTTCAAATGTGTTAGGTATACTGTTAATACTGTTTCAAATGTGTTACCAACAGTATGTAGATCATATATAGATTGATCCCATTACAGATAGTTCCTAAAACAAAGCATTGATTCTTTATTCATAACAAATTGGGAAATGGTGAAAAGAGGGAAAGGGTTCAGAGATTACAAAATTTTAAATGATCCACTGACATATTGCACTGGCATTCCTCTTTTCCCTACTGGTGATATGCTCAGATGCTTAGTAATTGGAGAAAAAAACTGGGGATCGGTTCCAACTTTATACAGTATGTAAGAAAGAAAGTCTGGCCAAAGAATGAAGTGGTGCCCCATAATTCCTCATAACAACATCGCACACCATTATTTAGCAAAAGCAATTGCCAGCCCATGTGACCAGAGGTTTTCTTTGAATTCTAATACCATTTTTTTCTGGGAAGAAAAACCATCATGGATGAGGAGAGTGAAAGAACCTCAAACACATCCAGACAGTTGGACAGGCGAGTTGAACGACTGACAGCAGTGATGTGCAGATAGAGATAAATCATATAACACTCCATCCCTAGTACATCTATAGCTCTAGATTCTGGACAACATATTGTCTTTTGCTGCGCCGTGACCTTTTATTTCCTCCACTCAGTCTAGCACTTGATAAACAACAGTCATATGACCAGGATCTACCAGGCATAGACACAAGATAAGAGTGTGTTTCTTGGCATGTTGTTAGTGTAGTTGAATGGGTAATATCCGAGCAGTCCAGATTCCAGATGCCTCCAAGGCGCAGTGCTTCCAAAGAAAGCAAGATTACCCAGATTTAAAAGGAAACATCTTCAGACTGGTTTGCTCTCCAGGATCAGTGGGACTTCTGGTGTAAGTCCAGCCAACCTACAGGACCTGTGACCATTCTTACATAGCACAACGAGTGAATCAGACATCTCTGGAGCAACACCGGATGGTGACTTCATGAAAAGCCTATGGAATGAATCAGCACTACAGTGCTACATAGTATGATAAGCCGGGGATTAAGGAAAGCAGAGAAGAAACAGAGCGTTGCTAAAGCTTCATTTTTCCAAACAACTAGCGTCTGGACATGTTCAACCACCATACCTGAATTAATGCTCCCATTTTGTGTTAGGGGAAGCGTGTTTCCGGCACAAGAGAGCGAGTGAATTTCATCTGAAGAATTGATGCTGTGATTCATGATTAAACCATTGCTCATAATGTACACTATTAATCAGTTTAACTTCATCCTGAAATTGAACAAGAGGACTGTTTACCTCACAGCCACCAACACACACTCAGTTCCAATTCGTTTAAGTGTGCTCAACAAAAAGATACAAATCAGGATTCATAGGTTTTAACTACACCACCCGTGAATAGATGTTGGAGCTCGATAGATTGACGATGTATTAGACCCCTGCCGTCAACTTTTTGTCAACCAGAACAGTCAAGACAACGAGAAAGGAAACGGCACATGAAGCGGAGGACCCTGCTAAGACTCCCCGCAGCCCTTCATCCTGAACTCCTACGTCTCTGAAAATAGAGACAGCCTCAGACTAATGATTCAATCATCGCTTCAAATGGAAGTCACTCAATGAGCGCAATTAGAATGCTATTTATTCTTGTCATGTTTTCAGGCCTTTTTTTATCCAAATTACTCATTGCTTCTTTGGAAAAAAGTCCGGAATCGCAAGTTTGAAAACCTGCCTCAAAAAAATAAAACTTCTGGATTTTGTAAATGACTCCCACGCCAAGTTTAAACAGCAGTCTCTTCTGCTCAACATCTAGCAGAAGGAAATACAGAGGACTTTATGGATTGGATTTCAAGACTCGTGTTGCACATATGACATTAACAATAAAAATATCGATAGGAACTGATTACACGAGGGTGAGTCAGATGAGAATCTGTGACTTAACTGAGAGAAACAGTCCATTTAATGTGGAGTAAAAATGTACTACTGGTCCATTGTTCTCAATAGCCCCTTCTACTGACACCTTAGATTGATGCACTGTTGTGACCCCAATAAACAATGCAAATTATTATTATTATTATTATTATTATTATTGATGATAATAATAATAATAATAATAATAATAATAACAATAAGGTTTTCATCTCACTCTCGCACAATCTTTCCATACAGGATTTGTTTTACTTAGAAAATTAGATATTTTACAACTCCATTTACATCAAGTTTGGAAGGGAAAAAATGTATGCTTTGAAAATACTGATATTACAACATCTACGTGTGCATACACACTGCGTGTGTTATGAAGGTGCTAGGACTCCGTTTATCATGGCTGTGGACCAGGTTGTTAGTTTGAGGTCTGTAATTTATTATTTTTTTATAATGTGTTTGCAATTTAATTTCTCTGTGTTTTATTATTACACTCTTATGAAGAGGATAGCTGCTGTACAGCTCCTGAATCCACTGCTCCGGCGCTAAAACTTTGGGATAATACCTGGCCGAAATAGCAGCTGGTGGAACAATTTCCAGTCAGAGATTGTTGTGACCAAAGAGCGCATTTCCGCATTTCGTCTTGTCTCGTTCGTTCTTGAGGCATTTCACATTACAGTTTACGACATCATAGCTGTGAACGTTTTCCGATCATTTTTCGTTTGCGTTATGGACGGCGATATTTTTGAAAAAGGGACTAAAAACTACATTATCAAAAATGTCTGTGTACATGTGGATGGGGCCTTACAGTGATAAATATTGTAAGGCAACATACAAGAAATCCCCAAGCCAATTTGTCAGAAAGGCTACAAACTTCTAGGGTTTGGGTAAGGGATGGATCTTGTGCCTTTCTGCTTGTACGAATCCCACAAAATAACTGATTGTGCTGTTGGGTTTGTAGTATGTTAAATTATGTATTTTAAACAGGACCAGTTTTTGCTTCTTTCTTATATTCTATCCAGCTTCTGATAAATTATTTTTACTCTGCAAAAAAAAAGTCATTCTTTTTTATGAAATACTTTTCTACTTTTTTGTCATATCTTCCTCAAGCAGTTTTCTTTGTGATTAATTTTCCTTTTTCACATGCTCCATCTCTCCAGCTTTGTCTAACAAAGCCAAACCTTTTTTTTCCATCCAACATGTGGTTTGATCCAGCACCACCATCATGTTATATTTGCTGAAAGCTGAAAGACCTTTAACACACTCAATAGAACGTGGGAAAATTAGTTTTGGCAGGTGTGTGAGCAAGTTCCACAATTCTGGCAAACTTTTTCAATTAATTTTTAGGATATTCAAAAAATGTTTTTGCAGCAGACAAAACATTCAGCGGGGTCCAAAAGTCTGAGACCACAATGAAAATTTGGGATTTTTTTTTTAAATAAAAAAAACCTAATTAAATATAAACAAAGTTTTAAAAAATTGTAAACAAAAAAAGGAAATGTTCAGTATCTTTAACATACAGTATATGGCCATAGGTTTGTGGACACCTGACCATCACACCCATATGTGTTCCTCCCTCAAACTGTTGCCACAAAGTTTGAAGCATATAGAATGTCTTTGTATGCTGTAGCATTACAATTTCCCTTCACTGGAACTAACAAGAGGTCCAAACCTGTTCCAGCATGACAATGCCCCTGTGCACAAAGCGAGCTCCATGAAGACATGGTGTGTGAAGGTTGGAGTGGAAGAACTCGAGTGTCCTGCACAGAGTCCTGACCTCAACCACACTGAACACCTTTGGGATGAAATGGAACACCGACTGAACCCCAGACCTCCTCACCAACATCAGTGCCTGATCTCACTAATGCTCTTGTAGCTGAATGAACACAAATCCCCACAGCCACGCTCCAAAATCTAGTGGAAAGCCTTCCCAGAAGAGTGGAGCTTATTATAACAGCAAAGGGGAATAAATCTTGAATGAGATGCTAAGACATTAGCATTTTCACTAGTACCCCATTGTATTATGACTACTCTGTCAGTTACACTGGCACATTTTTTTCATCTCTTACTACAAAATGACTCCCTTTGACCTTTCAAGCCTTACCTTGCCTTGCCCCATTCTATTTAGTTGACAATCTCCAATTCAGTTCTGGTGCATGTACACTCTGACATCAAACTGCTCCTATGTTTCTGACTGTCCATCATTGGTAGGGCTGAGGTAGGTTGGGGTCGATAGAGAAGGTCATTCAGTGTCATGACCCCAAAAGTCTGGAAAACCTTGCCTCTGCTTCTCAGCACATTATGTCTCTCTCTGTCTCACCCCCTATAAAGTCCAGTGTATAGCTTAACTTGTGACTGTCCTTTTCTTTTAATATATATCTTGTGTTGTGTGTATGACTTTCACTCTTCTTTGTAAAGCACACTTAAGCTTTGAAAAGGAAATATATGCCTAGATTAAATGTATTATTTCTGTATCATTAGGAATGTCATACAGCATATTTGTCTGCTTCACTTTTTATCAAGTCTGAAAGATGATCATGTGTTTGTGCATGCTCTGTCTTTCTGCTGGTTTTGCATGTGGCTGTATGAGAATGGCTTCCTTTACAAGGTCAACTTTTAATCCCTGCTTCTTTAATCTCTTCATCTTTTTCATTGTGTGTGCGTGCGTGTGTGTGTTTGTGTAACTGCATGCTGTCTGGTTTACATGCAAAGCACACAGGGTGCTTTACCTGGGCTTTCCACCTGGCATTTGTTATAATGCTTAATCTTTATTGTCATATTGGAAAATTTTTCATTTCACTACAAGCATTTTTCTGGTGCATGTGGTATTGACCTAATTACCAAGTCCATTACTCTATATTTGAGCTTAGAGACCTGCTAATTAGAAGATTAAAAAGCTCTTAATGTAGCCTGTTCATTCTCCAAGACTGTTTCCCAATACCAATAATGTGATAAATGGACTGATGTTCCTCGGCTGAATTCTCTTGCAAAGGTATCTTCTGTTAGAATTTTAGAGGCGTTGAATACTTGTCTTAATGCTAGCACTTTCCAGTTTCACATTCCATGAAACATGTTGCTTACTTAACTAGTTCAAGTGACTACAGGAGGTTTTCACTAGCTAAACTGAGTGCACACTACATGACTTTCAAAATCTCAGAATCACTGACCTGCTTAAACTACATGACTTGCAATCAGTCGTTTGGTTGATGTAGGGTTGTGCATACTACATGACTGCTTGCAGACAAGGCACGAAATTAAATGCAAGAGCTGTCCGTCATGTGGCAATGTGACTGGGTCACTGTTTTACAAGAAAACAAAAAAAGAAAAACAAGTGAAAAGGCTGAAGAAATATTGTTCGGGGAAGCGCAGCCAGCAAGAATTACTTATTCTGCAAAGAATAAAAAAAAAGTTACTATTTTTATACTTTTGTTTTTATTTTCACTGTTTCTTGTCGCTATTTGGATATTTGGACATTCCAAATAATTTCTTATAGAAGCAAAATTATCATGCTTACTTTTTGCCCTCGCACTCCCCTGCAAATAGATGGATGATAAACTGGATTCAGGGATCTGCTGCGCATTTCAGCAGACGAATTAGATTACCTCTCGGGCTCTCATCAGCAGTTTCTCAACTGTGTTTTTGCTTTTATTCAAAGAGAGGTTTCACACTACTTGATTCATCGCAGAGAAAATCACACATGTTGCCACTTTGGTGATCGCTCAACCAAGAAAAATCACATTGGTGCATGGTTTAAGTAGTCGCTGAGCTGGGAGGTGTAGTTTCCGAGCCCCAAAATTAGTCCTCAGCTAGGAAATCAGGGCTAAAACTGTGTAGGGGTGCTAGGCTTAATATGAGCCTCGCCCCTGATGAAAACAACACACACTTCCATTTGAACGATCATTATTATTATGGTAACTGTCTTACCTTCTACTTTTTTCCAGAATAAGATTGAGACATTGAAAATAAATCAATAAATCAACTGGGAGGGAGGGAACCACCTCATCTTCCATCACTACATTGGCACAAAACATTATATTAACATAAAACATTCTTGTTAGGAAGTCACCAGATATTTCAGTATTTAACTTTACATTTTAAATTACCCTTTCAGTTTATATATATATAAAGCAAGCAAATGCAAAACCAACACATTTCCAATAAAAAGAAAAAAATTTCCAGTTTTGTCCAGAATTTCAAGAATAATGTGTATAAATATATATAATTTTTCTAGGCTATTTTTTATGTACACATAAACACATACAGTAAGTGACTATGGCTTACTCAAGCTTAACCCAGTGAAATTTCTAACAATCCCCATGCTGCTTCAACACAATGTTCATTATTTTTTCTGGGATTCTGGCACCACGCAGATGCTCTACTTTCTCTGAAAGGTAAAATAAATGATACAAAAGCACAATCAGCAGGCCGAGGCTTCTGTACATATATGTAATGCATGTTAAGTGTTTGTACATGTGTACTCGAGTCAAATGGAACTTGGCCATCAGTTCTGTAATAAACACCACCAATGACAGGTCTGTGAAAGTAAACAATTATCTTGTTCCTTTATCATATGATGCCATAGAGTGTTAGAAGCTTTGAGACTGTTTCACTTGACGCAATAAATTATTTTGCTTGTGCACCAATTCAGGCTTCAAAACAACCTCTGCTAACACATTTCTGAAAAGAAAATGAACACCCTTTTTTCCCACTAAAATTAAAAATATATAGTATATTTAATATATTATGCTAAAGTTTTGGCCCCTTTTCCATCAGTACATGGCAACACTCTCTTTGGGAAGAATTCCAGCGTGCAAGTCTTTGTAGTCAGTCTATTCTAACACTCTGTCTATTCTAGCTTCAGAGTTTCTGCCCCACCCCTTCCCCAGTCTTCCTTCCACTTCTAGTTTAGACATTCTTAGGTTATACTGCATGCACTGCTCAAAAATACGTGATTTTTTTTTAAAACCAAAACCTAAATCTTTAGCTTTTTAACGTTGTTCAAGCTACGTGCAATTTAAAACATGGCTGCTAAGATGTTTTTTTTTTTCCTACAAAATTGTATTTGGTCTCTTTGGAACTGTAATAACTGCCAAGTGGTTTTAAAGAATCATATTAATTGAATTAAAAATGACATTTTTTACTCCTTAAACAATGCTAATTCCCATTCAGCTTAACAGAATTTCATGTCGTGAATTTAGCCATTCAACGTTAACTGATTCAGAAGTTAAATAAGTTACACATGCATGTTATTGGTTCTAAACTCATCTAAAATTCAGAAGAAATGATTGATCACCCCGCTCCCTCACCATAACTGTTCAACATTTCCTATGTTTATGTTCATTTATCAAACTATCTTGTGCAAAACAACATCCAAGAGTGTAGTAAAGCATAGTAAAGTATACATAGTAAGTGCTAGGTCCAAGTTTTCACCAACCGACAGATAGAAAAAGTGCAAGCTGGATGAGGAAGAACTTGTTCGTGTGAATTCTTATGAGACCATGTTGCTTGGTTCTCATTATCCATACATTTTTCAAACCTTGTGTAACTGTAGTCATTCGTCAACATGTTGCAACACATTTATATACTTTTCTTCTCTTCATTAATAGTTATTAAACAGGGTTCAGGGTCAAAAGGTCTGCATATATCTACTGCAGAAGAAACACATGACCTGTGGTACTGTCATTAATCTCTCCTTGACTTGGTATATATACACACACACACACACACACACACACACACATATGCATGCACACATTCCTTCCCTCTGAATATTTTGGCAAAATGTACACGTGAAACATGTTGTTTAGTACTTTGTTAATATATTCCTATCTCACACTGAGGCTATGCATATTGATTTTGGGTTTGGAGCTTTTGACCTGTGACATGAATTAGCATTAGTTCTTGTGCTGAGGAAACATACACACAAGAAGTTACTAAACTAGTTACAGTTTCCTATGAGATAATGGGTTCAAACCCTGCAGGCTAAAATGCATGCTTCATTCAGTGTGGTTTCAGCTGCTGAACATACAGTATTTATATACAGTAGCTGCAAAACTTTTTACAACTTTCAGGGTGGTATCAGGCAATGTGTAGAAATGCGGCAAACGCTGCTACACACAATTATATCTTTATAAACGTATTTATAATATGGATTACTTTGCTGTGGCCCATAATCAAATATAACACACACGTTCCTCGAGTCCCAAATGCCCAATCCAAGAAAATATTTTCTAAGCAAATACTTCTGTTCCAATAATAAGACACAACAATTTAGGAATAATCCAGAATTTGGGTGTTTGCTTTCCCAAACCTCTGTTTAAACAAACCACGAAACACAAGAGGTTGAAAGAACGAGACAGAGGGAATGCAACCTGCTTCCCAAGACACCAGAATTTATTTTGCATGTCTCTAATTAATTATTCAGTGCAAATATTACTGCATGTAACCAAGTTTCGGGTTGAAACATTCTTCAGGAATGCACATCCCCATGAGGATGTTTACATTATTCTTTTGGCAGATGTTTTTATCCGAAGTGGTTAACAAGTCAGGCATGATCAAATCCGAGCACGGACTGAGAAGCTGAGGGTCAAAGGTCTTGCTCCAGGATGCAACAGTGACTCTCTGGAAAATTATATACTTTCTAATTCATTTTAATAAGCTTAAAATTTCATTTTAATTCGTTCCATAATTCCAAACAAAAAGGATTTTTTTAAAAATATATGAGCGCATGCCTAATGAATTATCTTTGCTTGACCCCGCCTTGGTGGTGACATGCATCAGGAGCTGATGTTACACAGTTATTGCAGTAAACATTAGAGTTGGTATGTAGGAGAAGATGAATTGAATTATGTCAAAGGTAGACCTGTGTGTGAGTGTGTGTGTGTGTGTGTGTGTGTGTGTGTGCCCTCAGGGTGTAACTAAGCTTTATCTACAGTGTGCTAAGCACCTTCTTAAAAGCAAGAACATTAACACTTAGGTTCCAGGTGCAAACATAAGTATCCATGAACACACACTTCACTGTGAATACCATGAGCATAAACATAAATCAGTGGTGACACTGAAGTCTCTTCCTCTTTACAAAATGTTTATATTTTGTGGGGGAAATGACTAATTGAAATCATTTATTCGTGAATTATCATTTGTTAAGAGATCCAGATACTGTGTATCTTAAGATGTTTAAACTGGGCTGTGAGAATAGGAGCAGAATTTTTTTTGCATTCTATGATGAGTGATTTGAAAGAATTTAGTATTTTATTTTATTGTAACGTTATTGTTGATCTGGCAAACCCAATAGTCATTTATATTTGTTTCAACATTGTCATGCTTGAGTCGTACAAGACAAATAATGGGGTCAATACGCTCCATCTAATGAGGTCAAAACAAATTCATACAATTACTTTCTCAAAACCATAATTTATTTGGTACACCATGTTGTTGTTATACATCTCGGTATTTTCAAAAAGGACAAGTGTAATAACACCTAATTAGATTGGAAATCTGGTAGAATTTGTTAACAAGTTGTTAATTTATTATACACATGATATTTTTGAAAATTTTTAAATGACACTCTGCACCACAAAAGCAATATTGCTAAATAAGGATAAATAAATGTTACTGCTATAACGTTCAGATTTCTACATCACAGTACACCTCGTGTTATCTTTATATTCTGTACAGCACACAATGTCACAAAGACCTGAAGACATTTTTTTTTCCCCCAAAATGTAATATCAACAAAACCAATATCAGGTATTTATAACCAACAACACAATGCTACACAATGTTATGGTGCAACAGCAAAGCATTCTAGTGTAAAGGCTCTTTTAAGAGGCTATAAATGTTTTATTGGCTGTTTCGCTCACAGACGGTAATGTGAGTCGATGTTGGCCGAGGGGAAAGAGGCATTGTGGGTGAAAGTGTGAGCTGGAGGTTTTCAGTGACTGTGTGATTGTAAGAGATACAATAGCAGTCAGGTTTAAGATTCCACCGTTCTTCCGCTCCTAGTGACAGGTTCCCACACCCTTGCGGTCATTTGGCGAGTACACAGACAGAGCTAGTGTCAGGCTCAAACAGAGAATTAAGTCATTTTTTGTACGTGTGAGTGTGTGTGTGTTCGAGCGGTGCAACTGTCACTCTAATATATGAAGAATGCTCTAGGTTGAAGATATATGGTTTCTCCTTACTGCTGCAGGCATCCTAAAGCTTCACACACAAACAGTATTATGAAAGAGTGACTGAGCGAAAAAAGTGAGTGTGTGTGTGTAATGAAGTCACAGTGTAAAAGATCCCTGAGAGAAAACTGTTTCTTGAGCTTGAGTACTACGTAGGATAAAGCCCATCATGCTCTAGGGAAGATGAAGACTCACATACATTCACGTATACATGGAGTATTATTGTCGGACATTAAAGCCTGCAAGACAAACCTTCTTTGTACAAGTTCATGAGATCATCTCGTGACCCGTCGAAGAAGAAATAAGGAACTGATGAACCACAAAAAAATAAGAATAAAAAATAATTCAAAAAAATAAAGCTCTTGAGATTCTGTTGCAGCAGCCTGGTCTCAAGCAAAATTCCTTCAAATTTCTATCATCAATAAAAATATAAGAAAACCTAATCAAATCTGACCTTTAGCTGCTCCCACTCTCTGTACACCTCAAACAAGCAAACGTAACAAAGTAAATCGTGAATTTGGGGGTGAGAGGAAGTTGTACAGATGGGCAAAGTAAATAAAGAAAGAAAGAAAGAAAATGGTTTGCCAGTTTTTGTTTCCTCTCAAAGTGAACACACAATTGCAGCCACCATGAACCCAATTGCACAGAGTCTATCTGTCTCCTACGACTGAAGGACAACAAAGCTAAAGCAAATATAAATGACTCTGGGGCTTGCCAGCTCAACAAGAAAGAGCCAAAGCTCAGAAAACAGTAGAGAGACCACAGCCAAAGCTTATCTCCTACTTGTGGAAGCCAGCCTTTGTGCTTTCCAAACCAACTAGGCTCGAGTTTTCTACTTAATTTGTTCACAATTTCGCCATCGCTTCGATATGCCACAGAGCGTGCACTGCTACAGTAAAAGATTTGGCTTGTAAAATGGGACAGAGATCTATCTACGAAGCCATGTATTCTAAGAGCACAGATTTGTGGGTACAGACAAAATACATTTTTGAAAAGCAAATTATTAAGTGAATGTGATATAATGCCCCTGTATCCAGCTAGATCACAAGAACACCAGCTGAGAGAAGCTTTCCAGTGACTCCCATCCATTTCCGTATTAACATTTTATTAAAATGTACATATTTCTGAACTGCTTTATGAGTCATCTGGCTCCTGTTGTCTTCCAGAGAACTAGAACAGAGTGTTATTGCCATTTGAAACAAGTTTTTCTACATCACAAAAAAACCTCCCTCAGAGTTATCAGAATAGCAAGAAGGTTTAATCATCCAAACTACACACTGTGTAAGGAATAAAACACAGCAGAGTGTGTCGTTACAGGAAAATAATCAACAACAGGGAGGTGTGATGAGTTATCACACCGAATATGATTATTTTCCTCTTATACAAAAAGCAATTGCCAATGATAACATTTTTATTAATTAAAGAAAATCAAACATTTCATCCATTTATAGATACATTTGATCGCTTTATAGTTAGTATTGTTTATAGTTACATTTAATGTTGAGTAACATCCACAATACAAGTGAGTTCCTATCCACATTATACTCATTTCCTCACCAGCTGCTTTTTTTCCCCTCTTTCTCTTAAAGTTAATAATTAAATCATTTTTTTTTTAAATTAATAAAATAATGAAAATTATTAAAAATAATAAATGCAGCTTGCCATGTTACAAAGAAACCAGGAAGTGGAAAGTCCTCTGTCCTGAAGACTTTCCCATAGTGGGAAAACATTACAAAGTACTGACACTGGAGACTCCTTCCATAAATGTTTGATAAATGCCTCCTATTATAAAACTTCACCATATCAACAATTATGTTTTTCTTTGTTAAATAATAACACTTTTTTTTTATTTGTTTGTTATTAGTCCTAGATTATGTGGAGCGCCCACCATACAAATCCCTGTGTAAGAAATGAGAATTCATTTGAACACGTTGAATAATATAAACCCTAGCAGTCAAACTACTGTGCAACAAGTCGAACTCGAAGCCAATGGTGTCGACAAGGACAAGTCTAGTCCTTCTTGTTACCAATGTTTATGCCAAAAGTCTCCTTCAAATATACTTCAAACATGAAGGAAGCTACTGAAGAAAAACCGTTTCAGACATGTGACCTCGTTGTGACGTTGATGCTGTTTGGATCAATTCCAAAATCTAATCAGTACAAGCATTCACCCACTCGCTCCACGCTCCACTTCTCAGACAGTTGCACAGAAACAGTGATGGACGAATGGAAGGATGGACCGATGTCAAAAATCGTAGACAGCGATGAAAATGAGTCTTGAGATCCTGTCTATGAAGGTGTACGTAACATCTTTGTATGACAAACAAAGAAAAAAACTATTTCAGACATGTGCCCTTGCTGTGACCTTGATCCTGTTTGGTTCAGTTCATCTACTGGTTACAATGATAATTCTATATAATTCCTAGAAACATTCAACCACTCGTTCTTGAGATATTACGCTAATGAGAATCTTGGAGAGGCAGACAACCCAAAAATTTAATGCCTCTCCTACTAAGCAGCGGAGGCATTAAAAATGGACCAGTATCCCACCACATGACGGAAATGGTCATACCTTGAATGGTAATACCCTGAGCCCTTTGCGCACCAGCTAAGCATGACCCATCACCCTTCTACACAAAGTGAAGACAAGCACCAAAATGTGTGCATTAAAAAAATATGAATTTGTTCATACATTCTTTCATCTTCAGCAACCCTGTAGGGAACCAGAGGCCATCCCAGGAGCACAGCACAACCAGGAATACGCTCTGGAAGAGACACCGGTCTAGCACAGGGCCATCAAGAGTACTAGCATGTTTTTTGGGAGGTGAGAAGAAACCATAAGAGCCTGGAGGAAGAACATGCGAACATGCACAACTCTGCACAGACTGTAACGGAGCTCAGAATCGAACCCTTGACCCAGGACCAGGAGGTCAAAGCACCAGTACTACTGTACTGCCCATAGATAAATAAATAAAATAATACAAATGACTTAAATAAACGCACTACACATGTAATCTATGTTTGACCCACATTATGAGTGCTTCTGTAAACAGCTGATAAGCTGAAGTGTGTGTACTGAAGTCAGGACACCACTCAGACTTGTGGATTAATGTGGTTTGTCTTTGTAATGTTTTCACAAAAGAATGTTGTCAGGACATGACACTTAATCAATTCCCTAACTGTGTGTGTGGGTTTGTGTGTGCACGCCAATAAGGGCGTGTACAGATGATGTCTTTGAACAGCACTACTAACTCTAATGGTAGAGGGGGGTTGACCTGTTATATGACGCTACGAGTTTTGTTGAGTTTTGGATACAGACCATCACTGTATCTACTCCATTTAAGCTTTAATTACATTTTAATTCAGCTTAAAGCACAAGTGTACTTGTGCTCATCGTTCTGTTGAGGAGCTTTTGTAACACCACCTTGTTACCACCACTGATTGGAATACACAATGAGAAAGAATTATGAATTACTGGACTGACAGAAAAAAAAAAATGATGGATTGATTCCTGTGGGATTGAAAAAGGGCTGCTACCTTCCTCATGGGGATTGGCTGAATGTTCAAGCAAGGTCAAAATATTCCTATATTTCAATCATTAAGGTGAGATTTTGTCCTAATAAAGAGATAAAATCATGGCTCCACCTGCACACACTTCTTGATCATCCCACCGTCTTGAATGTCTCCACATTACTAGTCAATGTCCTAACCTAAGGGTTCTGAAATCAAACCCCTGAGTAATTCGTCTGGCTCAGTGACCTCCTTGTAGCTTGATCTTAGCCTTTTGACTGAATCCGATTTCCAATTTTTTGTTTGTTCAAACACAATGCTCTAAATCAGATCTGGAAGTATACCTTAGGTAGGAGGAAAATCTCATTCAGTGCCAGTGATGAATACAATCTTTCCTGTAATAGAGTGCAGCCATCTGTGGACAACAGGGAAGGAGAATCCACTAGAGAGAGAGAGAGAGAGAGAGAGAGAGAGAGAGATACTGTACTGTAGACCCACATGAGAAAGACATCACTCTATCCCCATGTTGAAAACCAATAAGGTTTTGATTTTTCTTCTTCTTCTTTTTTTTACTTTAAATGATAAAACTAGTAAATGTAGCCAGATATCAGGAACTGTCTACAATGTCTATAGTGGACTGTTACACAAGAGCATAAACATCACAGGCTGAAAATAAAGATAAAACTCTTCATATTCTCCATTTCTAGACATATGAGACTGCTCATTAATTTAGATTAATTACACTAATCATTCATTCAAATATCTTGCTGAAATATGCACATCCTGCACATCAAGGTCAGCTTGAAATCACGTCCAACAAGCCATCTTTTTTCATTCTCCCCAAGCACTTTACTACAAACAAGATCGTTTAAAAAAAATCTAAATATCAAGTTATGTCACCTTAGACCTGTCTAAGGAGTAGTTCAGCTCTTTAGTATATCCACAAAAGGATGAAAGGATTCTCAGCTCTCACTGCTCATACGCACCCAGTCGCTCGCAGGCTGCGTGCTAAAGGCACGAGTTCAAATGCCGTCTGAACTCCTCGTATTCTGGGTGGGCCTGAATGCTCAAGGTCGGCGTCAGCCTTCCTGACAACTTCTGATAATTCTATAATTATCCTTTATTAAAATGTCAGTTGCTGCAGCGTTAATTATACTGATTGGTGGGCGGATTGAGGGGCTGTCTGAAAACTTTCTGCTTAATCCTTTATTTATCCCTTCTTCACGAATAACGCTTTTTGAGTGGTGTTGGTCTATAAATCCCAAGGTTAAAAAGGATGCACAGAGAGTGACAGTCTAAAAAATGAGAAAGAAAGAAAGAAAGAATGAACGAATAAATAAATAAATGTCACAGTCATATACACTAGAAAGACAAAGGTCCTAGGTTTAAAAAGAATCTGTTTTTCTACTAGGTTTCATTAAAATGGGATCTGCATTGGCACAGCATTAGGCTTTGTTGCCACTGACAAAAAACTTCCCATTTACAATCCATCCAAATTTAGGACTAAACCTAATCTCCTGTCAAAAAGTGTGCAGTTATTTGAAGTTACTTGCTAACATTTGGAGTCGATCTTAAAATTATTTTAAAATGAATGAAAAACATATTATTACTGTATAGTTTTTCCATCAGACCTGATATCACATGCGTGCTCATTCTTATGACTTGGCAGGCCATTCACCAAAAATTCACATGTACATTTTAAAGCACGTAAGATGACTTTAGATGAATATGTATTGTGTCTCTCCATTGTCCTGAAACAGCTAGAGAATAACAAGAGTCATTCCATCCTCATTGATCTTTTTTTGCCAGTCAGAGAGCAATATCGAGCGGCGAAGCCCATAGTCCGATCTTATTAAACATGCTCTCTGTGTGCAGCGAAACCGAGATCAGAAGCTGAAGTCATTTATCTTAATACACCCATAATGCATTGATTTTTCTCGGAAAATGTGTCCTATCAGTACAATAGTGGTTACTGGCTACCTGCTGATTGGCCACAGCTGGAAACGAACAAAAGGGGGGAAAAAAATGAAGGACAGTACAGACAGCCGGGCTGCCAAAACCTCTCCATTCAAAAGTCCAAGTTGTACAAGGGCTGAGGGTGTGCACATGCACTCGTGATTACGTCAAATACTGCCAGATGTAAGGAGTACCGGGGTCTGAAACACAAAAAAAGACTGTCAGGCCTGTTTTAGAGTGCAGATGACACCTGTGTGTCTGTGTGTGTGTGTGTGTGTGTGTGTGTGTGTGTTTCAGAAAGACACATGCAACACAACAGAGACTTACAGTAATGTTTTGTACTTGCTGTACATGCACAAACCCATACTCAGTGTTGAAAACCTCAGTCCTTAAACATTTCTGATGATAATTCTTTAAAATGTGAAGAGACACACATGATGATAAAATTTTTTGTTTTGACTTTTCCAGGAGAAAAAAAAAAGGAAAATGAAAAGAATCAGACCGGAGGAGAGTTTTGTAATATCCTGAAGTTTTCCTCAACATGAGTGAAATACTATTGGTACGATAGAAATCGCAAAAGCCTGGCTGCTTTCCTGAAGCTGATTACAGAAGGCTTAAGTAACTCGAATGAAGGAAATGCGAGGTTGATTCAAATCATTTTCATATGTTATGGATCAAGTGTAGGCATGTACACCTAAGCAGAACACACAAAACTAGAGCACCTGGCAAATCGAATGTCGCTCCACCTGTCCATTCATTTGCAACCAACTAAAGCAGCAGGGTTGAGACGCCATATTCAAGGGTACATGCCTACAAGTGGAAGAGAGAGACACGAATCTAGCCTGGTCAAGATGACCTTTTTCGTGAATAAGCTCAGAAAAAGTCTCTTTCATGGAGGAATATAGGAATCAAGTCTGGATGTTACAGTTCACGACAGACCGCGCTGTCTAGAATCCTGACCTTCTCATGTCAAGCAACTTTAGGATTCAGATGAACCTCTAGGATGATGCTTTCTAAACCTGGAGGAGCTGAAAGTTGTTAAGTGATCACACAAAAATGGGCGCGGTCTGTACGAAGCAGAGTGTGTGAACCTCGACGCCATTCACAGTAATTTAGGTCCAGCAAGGCATACATGAGGAAGAGCGAGGAAGACTGATGCTTCAGTGGCTCCATAAATCACTCTAGTGAAAGTTCAGCCCTGCTCCACTCGGATGATCTTAATGCCCGACCACGACGCGCTCAGCGCACACACATACACACAGGGGTGAAATAAAAATCTCATTATGTTCATGGACCTGAAGGTATGGGAGCCGTCTCTCATCTCGACCCATGGCTGTGAATATTAAAGAGAAGGGCCTGATCTCTCATACACACCC